>NC_082395.1:17447729-17450213 GCF_031168955.1 Gadus macrocephalus | reverse complement strand
ATACCAACTGTAGCTGTGTTACAACTCTAACAGACTGTAAGCTTGTGATAGAGGACTAACAGACTTTAGCTGTGTTAAAGGACTGACAGACTTAGCTGTGTTAAAGGACTGACAGACTTTAGCTGTGTTAAAGGACTGAGAGGACCGCTGTAGCTGTGATAGAGGACCGCTGTAGCTGTGATAGAGGACCGGCTGTAGCTGTGATAGAGGACCGGCTGTAGCTGTGATAGAGGACCGCCTGTAGCTGTGATAGAGGACCGGCTGTAGCTGTGATAGAGGACCGCCTGTAGCTGTGATAGAGGACCGCCTGTAGCTGTGATAGAGGACCGCCTGTAGCTGTGATAGAGGACCGCCTGTAGGCTGTGATAGAGGACCCGGCTGTAGCTGTGATAGAGGACCGGCTGTAGCTGTGATAGAGGACCGGCTGTAGCTGTGATAGAGGACCGGCTGTAGCTGTGATAGAGGACCGGCTGTAGCTGTGATTGAGGACCGCTGTAGCTGTGATAGAGAGACCGGCTGTAGCTGTGATAGAGGACCGGCTGTAGCTGTGATAGAGGGACCGTCTGTAGCTGTGATAGAGGACCGCCTGTAGCTGTGATAGAGGACCGCCTGTAGCTGTGATAGAGGACCGGCCTGTAGCTGTGATAGAGGACCGGCTGTAGCTGTGATAGAGGACCGGCTGTAGCTGTGATAGAGGACCGGCTGTAGCTGTGATAGAGGACCGGCTGTAGCTGTGATAGAGGACCGCCTGTAGCTGTGATAGAGGACCGCCTGTAGCTGTGATAGAGGACCGCCTGTAGCTGTCGATAGAGGACCGGCTGTAGCTGTGATAGAGGCCCGACTGTAGCCGTGATAGAGGCCCGGGCTGTAGCTGTGATAGAGGACCGGCTGTAGCTGTGATAGAGGACCGGCTGTAGCTGTGATAGAGGACCGCCTGTAGCTGTGATAGAGGCCCGGCTGTAGCTGTGATAGAGGACCGCCTGTAGCTGTGATAGAGGACCGCCTGTAGCTGTGACCTCTCCGTGTCTCTCTCTCCCGCAGCACGCTGACCATCTACGGCATCAGCCAGGACGACGACGCCATCTACCAGTGCATCGCCGAGAACAGCGCCGGCTCCACGCAGGCCAGCGCCCGCCTCACCGTGCTGTGGGCCGACGGGCTCCCCGGGGCCCCCACACAGGTGCGGGCCCAGGCGTTGTCGCCCGGCGCCATCCAGGTGTCCTGGAAGGAGCCGGAGCAGAACACACAGGACATCATCGGCTACGTGCTGCACATCCGGCGGTCCTCAGGTCAGGACCACACACACGCACATTGTGCAAGCACACACACACTCACACACGCCCACACTGAAACACATAAGCACACACATGCATATCTCACACACACACACACACACACACACACACGCACACGCACACGCACGACACACACACTTGCATGCATATTACACATGCACACACAGAAACTCAGACTCACACTATCTGCAGATTCTAGAGAAGTAGGTGTAATTAAAAGCTAAGTTCTCAACACATATTGACCCCCGCCCACTCCACTACTCCTGCTGCATGCTCCCTGTAATTGGCTCTCGATGAGGGCATTACCAACGGTGAATGGCTCAGATACTTGTTGGCCCAGAGCAACAGTACAATATAATGGTCAAGTAGTAGTATATCATGTGTGTGTGTGTGCGTGTGCGTGTGCGTGTGCGTGTGCGTGTGCGTGTGTGTGTGTGTGTGTGTGTGTGTGTGTGTGTGTGTGCGTGTGTGTGTGCTGCTCTCATCTCTAGCAGATGGATATTTAAGAGTCACAAGGTGCAGAGAGTAGCACCTGCTGTAATTACCCAATAATGTCCTGAGAGAGGGGGGGAGGGGGGGGATAGAGAGAGAGATCCGTAAGGCAGCTCTGTGCGGGGCTCTCTCGCCCCTCTCTGGGTGTCATACTGTGGTCCAGTGCTTCCGTTTGATTCAAGTCCTCGGGGGCAACATTAGATCACCTGACATAACGCTCCTGACAGAACAAATATTGGAGGAATCAGCAATAACCATAAAATAACGAGTGCAGATTGCCTTTATTGTACCATACGTAGATGTATTATTCATCTCTTCCCTCGCCCTCCTCCTGTTTAATACTGCTCCTCTCTTCCATGCTCCCTCTCTCTTGTTATCCTGCCCCCTCTTTCTGTCTCTCTCTCACTTCTCATGCTGTATTCTATTGTCATATCGCCAACGCCTGAATTTCTGAAATTCCACTCAAGGTGGAATAAATACAGATTTATATATATTCATGTATATAAAATGTATGAGCGTCCACATGAGTGGTCTCTCCCTCTCCCTCTCTCTTTCTATGAATCATTCTACATAACTCTCCCCATCCTACTTCTTTCATTCTACCTCTATGTAACTTCAGCTGTATTCCTGTCACTGTATGTCTCACTTATCTGTCTCTCTCCCTCCTCGTTTCTGGAGGTTGTTGGGAGTGAAAATG
>NC_082395.1:17405229-17442729 GCF_031168955.1 Gadus macrocephalus | reverse complement strand
GGTGTGTGCGCCCATATGTCTGTGTGTGTGGTTGTATGTGTGTGTGTGTGTGTGTGTGTGTGTGTGTGTGTGTGTGTGTGTGGTTAGGTTATTGATGTGCAAGACAGTCCAGGCCACCCCCCAGCCGGGCGGGCCTCTGCGCTGGAGTCGTCGTCGTCCCAGGGCATCAGGGATGATGAGGGCCCCCTCAGGAGGGAGGTGGAGGGGAACGGCAGCGTGGCCCGCAAGAGCTTCCCTGAGAGCAACGAACTGCAGAGACTCTTCTCTCTGGTCCCAAACCGGGAGACACGTTCATGGTGAGCCGAACACTGGTCTAACTCATTACACAACACGTACCTGGTGTACCTAACGCTAGTCCAACACACGACAAATACCTGGTGAGTCCAACACTGGTCTAATGATGCACAACACATACCTGGTGAGCCAAACACTGGTCTAATGATAATAATAATAATAATAATACATTTAATTTAGAGGCGCCTTTCAAGACACCCAAGGTCACCTTACAGAGCATATAGTCATCATTCAAAACTATGTAAAACAGACTAGGAATAAAAGGAAAACAGAGGTTAAACATGAAGAATAATAATAATTAATGACACTCAAAGACGCCTAAAGTGAAGGGGGGACCTCACTAACCACCACCATATGTAGCACCCACTGATACACAACACATACCTGGTGAGCCAAACACTGGTCTAATGATACACGACACATACCTGTGAGCCAAACACTGGTCTAATGATACACAACACATACTGGTGAGTCCAACACTGGTCTAATGATACACAACACATACCTGGTGAGTCCAACACTAGTCTAATGATACACAACACATACCTGGTGAGCCAAACACTGGTCTAATGATACACAACCAATATCTGGTGAGACTAATACTAGTCTTTGAAGACAGGAGTCTGTTTGAAACATTGAGATTTTGAGCCTGTAATAAAAGACAGACTGTTACTTTGATAAAAGACAGATTGTAACTGTGATAAAGGGCAGAATGTAACAGTGATAAAGAACAGGATATTACTGGGAAGAGGACTTATAGACTGTAACTGTGGCAAAAGATTTATTGATTATACTGCGACACAGAATTTTTAACTTGAATGGCAATGGTAGCGTTTCCGACGGTGTCAGCATTATGATAAATAACCAGGCTTTTAGATCATTTTCAGACCTCGCGTCAAGAGGTAGCTTGCATCTAAATCCCCTTTATCGATTACCAAAACCCCCTTCCAAATTGATCAGGGACATACCATGACTGCATTAATCACACTTTGTCTTGTAATCATTCACACTACTCGGTCATGGAAACCCCTCTTCAATGATTTACCTCTGGGTTTCCATGTTTCCTTATTTTTCACCTATCCTATTTGAAATATCAATTTTTCAGAGTAGCTAGCAAACCTTCTTGACTAGGGTATCCAAAGCCATCATTTGTGTTGTAATGGAAAATTCTGAAAATTATGCATAGGTCTATCCATGTTTGCATATAGACAATCTTTCATCTTAGAATAAATAAAAACTGCCCAACATATCATGTCAAGCTAGCCAGTTTGTCAAGTGTAAGCCAAGCGTGTCCAATATTGGCTCTAGCGATTGGTCACAGCTGAGCCTATTGAGCGAGTAGCCCATATGCTAAGTCGCCACAGGAAGCAAAATGTAAACAAACATGCTTCAGCCCTCTCATGGTAGGATTCTAAAAGCTGCCCTGCTCTTTGTGTTTCCAGTCAGAAAACACCATGCAGCTCTCTACAATACCCCTCGACGAGTTCAGCTTGGAGAGAGACACCGAGGCGCAGTTCCAGCAGCCGACTGCAGAGGGCGTTCCGCGTCAGGACCAAGGCTAACGATGTATGAAGGCCCATTTCTCACACCACTCTCCACAGTGGCGTGGACTCTTTCGCTCACTCAGGTTACACCTTTTTTTCTTTATTTTTTTAAATCAATAAGTTACAAATTATATAAGGTCCGAGACCGAGCCCTGCCGTGCATGTGGCCCGGTATTGGAAAGCTATCGGAGAAAAAGGTGCTCGCAGTTAGCTTTGCAAGGCCGCTGAACGGTCGGCTCGGTTAATTCGGTACTTCTTTCGGATTTCCTTGATTCATTTTTTTCCGTTTTAATTGCCCGCGCACGCTGTCCGAATATTGAAATCTCTAAATATATAATAAGTGCTACATGATGCGTATTTATTGGTGTTAGCACTACTTCTAGCGGATGTGATAGACTGCTGCTGTCCACACTCCTCCTACCCATGATTCCTCAGCCTCGGCGCCAGAAGACTTTGGCGCTCCTCCAGGGAGTTCATAGATTCTGTCTCAGGACTTTGTTTTTTTCATATCAGCAGTTTATATTTTCAGTTTTTTTATTTTATTTTTCAGCCTTCGTACACGCGATAGCCTGGCTATGTGAACTTTTTAGGACTGAACAAAACCTACCTCAGCCGTGATGAATGTGTTGTGTGGAAGCTTTAGGCGTGTGTCTTCCCTTGTGTTCAATGACTTTACATGCGGAAGGACGGACTCGACAGGAAGCCCCATGATCAGGTGCCGTGCTACCTCAGATGTCCCCCAACTGTCACCCCCCCCTCCCCCTTCATCCTCCCAACCAGCCCCCCGCCCCCCTGCTCCTGCTCCTCAAAGCGGAACAAAAGAAAAATAAACGGAAATCCAACATAAAGCACTTCCAAACGCTGAAGTTCAAAGTTCTACCTCAAGAAGATGTTGTTTGCGCTGTCGTTGTTGTCGTCGTTGTGTCTGAGTGTCTGTGTGTTGCATAATGAGATGTCCCATTCTCTGAGCCTCGCCCTCTTTTACACCATTGTCAGTAGCTCCCGAGAGCTGAAAGGCTAACAAGATCGATTTCTTTAATTGTTATATGTTTTATAGTGTTCCAGCGTAGTCTTTTGGGATTTTGTTATATTACTCGAAGATCAAATTCAGTCTCAGTTGCTGCATTGGAATAAAAAGACTGTTATTGAATCATTGCACCACTAAGAATACTTTTCAGGAATATCTACTGCAAAGCGATTATATGCTACTTATGATGGATAGCATTCAAAACAAACTCACATCCTTTATCCGGATCTCAGAAAAACTGCTAGGGTAAACAGATTATGTGTGTGTGTGTGTGTGTGTGTGTGTGTGTGTGTGTGTGTGTGTGTGTGTGTGTGTGTGTGTGTGTGTGTGTGTGTGTGTGTGTGTGTGTGTGTGTGTGTGTGTGTGTGTGTGTGTGTGTGTGTGTGTGCACATATATGTGAGGGTGTTTATGTGTGTGTGTTCGATTTGCTAAGTTGGTATAAATATGTGATGTATGTCTATAACATTAAGCACAACAATACATGGTGTTAGGGTACCAGAGCTCATAACGAAATTACCCAATATAAATGTGCGAGTGTAAATTACTGTGTTATTTTATGGTTTAAGTCTTGATTATTCTCAATGATAAACGATACGTTTCTGCATAGTTTTGATTACCTCTGTTAAGGTGCAGCCCTCTAGTGCATTGAAGGACCACTCTGGCCTGTTTGTCTTCACTCCAGGTGTTAAACTCTTGACTTGACTTGACTTGCTTGCTTAAGGAATACAATAATGATAGAGCTAGATGCCAGCTAAGCAGAGAAGGACTATAGAGAGAGGGGTTAGATAAGCGTAAAAGAGGTAGGAACACACTAGAAGGGTAGTCTCTATCCTCTTGTCCCTGGAGCATTCTATTTCCTGTCCGCGATTGTCAATCAGGAGTTCCTCAGATACACGCTGGTTGCCTGGTTACCTACCTCAGCCTCTGATTGGGTCCCAGCTCAGGTTACTTCCTGCTTGAAGGAAACCACACAGACACATACACATAAACAAACAGACACACACAGAGGAAGGGTTACATTTGAGGACCTTGACGTTGTGTATTAACTATTTAACTTGGATTAACAGTTTCTTCAACAGTTTTTTCTTTCTGGAATGTAATTGTATAAACAATTTCATGGTGCGCTTATTTTATGTATTTCTATTTTTATTATTATGTTCTTGTTTGTTTGTCGATTGCTATTGATATATATTTTATTGTAAACACACACATCTCGCACCACGGTACAGTGTCCGTTGACCCAAAGGGATTTGATTATCTTTCCCGTTCCAACTGCTCCCCCTCTCTGCCCTTCCCTCAATGCTCTTCCTGTTGATCAGTCTCACCTACCACTGTACTACTTAAGCACGGCATGCTAGGGGTAGTGCTGCTTGATATGCAAATCCAATCGCAGCGGGTATTGTGAGAGTGTTGTATGTCCGTGATGTACACTGCGGAACCCACCAGGCCCACGCCCAAGGCCAGAGCCACGGCACGTCTTCACCCACCCGGAAACAACCGTCGGCGACATATCGTCATGTCTTTGTAGTCATTTTTATGTTGTTTCACCCGTTTCGCTCAACAGTTTCCTCTCCTTTTTCTCTCCATTCATCTTTTGTACATAATTGTACTCATTCTTGGTGTGATGTTCAAAGTATTATGTTACAAAACGTCCAGCATAAGAGACTCCAGGGTCAAACATCCTCCACCTCCCGTGTGGAACTGTGTATAATTGATACATATATATATATATATATATATATATATATATACGTGCTCACAAGCACAGATGTACTTTGTATTGATGGGAAAGAAGAAACTCGGCACCTTTCATCTCTCCTCAGCCATGCTCGGTTGGCTCTTCCATAGGTTCAGTGTTGTGGCCTTGCAGGTTTTATTAGCATCCACCTCAAGCTGGTTCAGTGAGGGCGCAGGGGAAGTGCACATTTACACTCACTTGATTACTTTCTCGTGGACAAAAGGTTGGCTCTAGCAGCTGTTGCAGATTTCCTTTCTCTGTGTTGAAACCTGGCGAACTGTGAACACTTCTAGATAGAGCAGTCAGGGAGCTAGGTTGCTAACGTTAACGCCATTTTTCCATCATCGTACCGATTCTCTCAAACTAGCTATAACTAATACTCAGGTCCATATGAAATATACAGAAGGAGGAGAGCCCAGAGTTGGTGGTTTTCGTTAAGTGTGATGGTCTTTGCCTGACGTTTAAAGTCGTAATGTGTAAGATTAAGCTCCTCCAATGCGGGGGATATTCAGAATTACAAAAAAATCAATAGTGTTCTGTCCTCTCTAACTGGATGTGCAACAGTGTGATGCAAACTAGCATAGCTCGACTAGGTGGCGTCTGTGGGAGTGTCAATTCTTGTAAACAGAGAGGTACGGGCTGGCCAGCATTTTTCCTTGGTAAAATATGTTATAGGATGGGATTTCTTTGATTCAAAATCACTATAATTCAGCATTGACTACAGATATGTCACGGTCATTTTAAGCTTGGAACTAGTCGCAATGTTACACATTGCGACTTCAACTATCTGAGGCCGTTATGCGGTTCAGCCAAGAGCTTCCTGCTTTGTGGTGTTGACCACGTTAACCTCTGGAGAGTGGAGGGTAGGCAGGCTCTGGGTGACTGAGACAAGCTCCTTTCCTCCATGCTGGCCCCAGGTGTAAAGCGCTGGAGTCAGGCCATCCTCTGACGGCGAGCCCTGCTCTCCCTGGGCGTGGCTTCCAGTCGGAGACCTCTGCTCCATTATGAGGTATCCATCACTCTGCCACCAAATGACCATGCCATATGATTGTGAATCGACTACATTTCATATGCATTTATCTTTCTGATGTCCTGCTCCGAAACGACTGTACGTGTCAAATAATGCTGAATTTAAAGATTTTTCTAGTCATTTATACTGTTGTCAAATGGTGATGAAATGTAAATGTGATTTATTGTCTGCAATCAGTATTCTATTTCTATTCCTCTGTGCATAAGGCAGACTAAATCCAATGTATGTAAAGGCCAGTAGAGGCAGAAAAGACCTTAGAAAAGTGGAAAATAGCAGGCGGCTAACGTGTACATTTAGCTGAGATGAAGTGTGGTAGTTCTTTCATTATTGGACTTGTGGTGAACACTGTGATATTGAAGCCCGGCCCGGCCCCCTATATGGTGATGTTAACGTCCTAAACACTCAGTCACTCCCATTGAAAGAGGCGGCGTGTTGATGAAGGCAGGTTGTCGTGACCCGAACCCAAACCCAACATACACACACACATCCCATCCTTGTCACCGTGACGATGTATTGGGGCTAGGGGTGGGCGGGGGTAAGGGGGGTGAGTCCTCAGGACTTCAGGAACAACGGGGTTTCTGCCTTCTTTCTTGTTGTCGCTTTTCTTTTACCGGTCGTACTCTCTCTTTCTGACGCTGTGTGTGAGTGTCACTTGTTCTTCATGCTGCATCTGAGGGAGAAAGGGTGGACTCACCTTACAGCAGGGCGTTTGCTGTGCTCTAAGTAAAAAACAACAACACAAAACACACACAACAAAGCAAAAAGAGACTCGAGCCATTCTTCCGGCCTATCACAGCCGGCGTCGTTTTGACTCCTGGCAGTTTCCAAAACGCCGTGATTGAAGCACCTCTGGTCTGCGGCGAGCCGGCCCTTCGTAGCCTCGATGAGTGGGTACTCAGTGTGTGTGAGGAGTGCCCCAGGCTGGATGCATCAGGGTGAAAAAACAGCCACGGCACGGAGAGAATGGCTGCACTGCCCTTGCCCCCCGGTTATGCCGCTTATCTTCTATGTGACGCATGTTTATTGGCATTTCCTGGGAAGGCGAACTGTGTTTGGGTGCTGGTTTCAATGTGTTTGGATGCGGTTATTGATATGATATACAGTCACATGACGTGGTATGTCATGGTCTACCACAAGCCATAGGTCCCAGCAGGGTAAGAGATATACAAACACTTCCAAACCAGGAGAGACATCTCGAAAACATCCAGACGTTTTCTTTAGTAAGCCTACATATATATTTGATTTAGTGGATTCATGATAGAGGAGAAAAAGGCTGACTTTTTGTAACCACTATAACAAGAACGCTAACAATTACCTTTATGCTCTGCAGTTTGTGTTCATTACTGCAGGGTTAGAATACGGTGCTAGCCTGAAACCAAATGCTGTATTCAATACTGTGCCCAGCCAGCACTGTAAGCTAACTCACTAAGCTAGCTCACTCTGAGCCAACATGACGACTCCTCCTCACCAGGCTAAACTAGCCACCCAGAGGGAGAGAGAGAGAGAGGAAGACAGAGAGCCATGGAGAAAGACAGTCTCACTGTCCATCTCTCTATCTGTCCTTTCAACTTTCTGTCTGTCTGTCGAATCTCTCTGTCTTTCCATCTGACTTTCTGTCTCTGTCCATCTCTTTGTCTGTCTATCTGACTTTCTGTCCGTCTATACATCTGTCTGTCTGTCAGTGCCTCTGTCTGCCTTTACTGTATCTGTCACACTCGAATTCCGGTGAAGAAATATTTTCTCAAAGCATCATCAGGGATCGCTACTGTCGTTTTTAAACTGTGCTATTCTTAAAGATGTATACATATTGACATATACTGAATGTTGCGTATGTGTGTATGTATATGTGTAAAAAGACATTGATTGACCATGTTAATGGTTTGTATCGTTTTAGAGTTCCTTGTGCAACACTGATCGAAGAAACAACATTGATAAAATAATAAACTAGATCTAGTAAAAATATATTGTGATTCAGCCTCTTTATTTGATGCCCTATGTGTGTGTCTTCGTGTGTGTTTAAACCATTGAGTAAACCAAACACATTCTGCCTAGGTACCCAAGCACCAACAGACCATAAGTGTCGCAGAAGACCACTGATTGGTTAACATTCTCAATAATATGTTCTTGAAATATACACCCATTCCGAACACACAACCTCAAATGTAGATGAAGAAGTACAATACCGCCTGAAGACTCCTCCCACTATCCTGTTTAGACTCCACCCACTCTACTTGTCTTAGATTTAACCCAATTCCCTCTCCCTATCCTTATATTTGACCCCCCCCCCCTTTGACCCCCATCTCAATCCTCAGAGACCTCTCCTATTTGCCATCTATTGGACTTCGCTCACAATGCTTACGTAAAACCCCGGCCCCCTCATAGATTTCTTCCACTTTCTGCCTACCAGACTCCGCCCACTTCACTCTGTGATTCCTCCTGACTTCCTGTAGCGCAACAGGCATGCTGTTGTATCCGTGAGCGGTGTAACAGCACTAATCAGTGAGGCTGACGGCTGATGAAGCATGCACTGTGTACACCTGAGCAACCAGACGTTGTTAAGGAGGAGGGGAATCTGCGGCCGAGGCGATAAGTCATTGTGACTGGGTTGTGGTCCTTCAGGTGTTGGCCAGGTGGACGGCTGGTGGAGGGCAGGGGAACACAGCTCCCAATCAATGACATGTGTGCTGTGGTCCAATTACTGCCAGTCCCACTGGATCGCTGGACTAGAGCACAAAGGAAAGAGTCCAATATGAATCAACTCAACCCCCCCATCCCGCTCCCTCCTCCTGCACCACCTCTCTCTCTCTCTCTCTCTCTCTCTCTCTCTCTCTCTCTCTCTCTCTCTCTCTCTCTCTCTCTCTCTCTCTCTCTCTCTCTCTCTCTCTCTCTATTCTCTCACTGTCTCTCTTTTTTACTCCACCATCTATTCACGCCTTGCTATTCTCCTCATCTATCTATCTATCTATCTATCTTACTATCTACCTATCTACCTATCTATCTATCTATCTATCTATCTATCTATCTATCTATCTATCTATCTATCTATACAGTATATATATATATATATGTATATATATATATATATATATATATATATATATATATATATTCTTCGAGTCATTTTGACAAGTATCCTACAGTCCTCGATACAAAAGTATACACTTCAATCCATACACACAGTCTAAATATAAACAACATTTTCTCTAGACTGAAAGGACTGTAACCTTGGGTGCTGCATGGTAAAGAGCTGCGGATAGTGCACGTCTATTGAGAGTAGAAAGGCCATGCTGGATTGCCAGTGTGTTTTATCCAGAGGAACCCGTTCAACTCACAGCCCCTCCCATGGAGGATGCAAATGGGAGTCAGCAGCAACACACTACAGGGCTGTTTGCCTAGTGTGTGTGCCTGCATGCATTCAATCATGGTCACGTGTTTGAGGGACTAGGAGAGGAGCAGAAAATCAAGGCACTGGCGGTTCTGATGAGGGGCCGGTGGGGCTGGTGCCCCCTTAAGATAAAGCTTGGGGCCCCCTAAATATGGGGTTCAAAATGATAATTTGTCAATATTTTTGGAAAATGATACATAGACTTATAATGCAACGTCAATGTTCTTTGCCATTAAGAAAAACAGAACCTTATTTCATAATTGTTACAAAAAATATGTCAATAGAAAACACAAACCAGCGGGGTATACTAGGAAGCGCGCTGAACATACCCAGGCTTTCTTTGGAAAACCTGGATCGAAAAATTCCATGAAGCTCACTTAGGATTCGATTTGTCAAGCCAGGTTTTCCGCTTTAGTTTCAACGCGCGTTCCTGTAAAAAGGGCAGTTTATCGCGCTATTTTGCTCACCTTTACAAAATGGATAGATCAAGAGCAGTATATTTCACTCAAGAGGAACAGATAGTCATAATGAACTCCTAGGAGGAGTTCAAGAATCAGATAACAGCTAGGGGCAACACAGTTGCAAATAATAAGACTATATAAGGCCATTGTGTTAATTCGTAAGGGAAAATATTCTGCATATTGCCTAAAAATACTAAGAGAAATGCAGCATTGTTCGCCATTGTTAATCCCAATAGAGTGATGATGATTTCAAAATGCAAAAGCAACGTCCAACCCGCTTTATTCTATATTTTAGGGAATTCACTACAAATACGCCCTATGTAATAAATCTATTGCATGTGTTTTTAACTGCTGAGGTGTAGCTTCCTCAGCCCTCCTTTGACAATGGCGTCACCATTTGTGGGTCTAAATATGAATAAACATAAATTCGCTGAATTCAGGGTTCCAAATTAGGTTCTGAGAGAATCTTTCCAAAAATTGGTGGGTTATTTCACAAAGTCAAATGGAAGTGTCCACCTAGATGTGTGCTGGATAGATCTGTCTACCAACCTACCCAGTGGACTGTAGCAAATGTTGCTTATCTATCCATCATACATCGAGGTGGACACTTGTGATGTTCTTAAAACACAGGAAAAGGCAGATTGTCAAACAGCTTGCAATGGCTAATCCCCCTCACACCTGGTGGCATAATATCACCACTTTAACCACTCTCCAGTCATACCTAGCCTCCAAACCACAGGGCTGCTAGGGTTGCTATCAACTAAACAGTTATTGTCACCGCATTGGGTTCATCACTGTCCACCCAATGACTTCTGCGTCCCACTCCACCTCTCTCGGTTTGATTGCTTTGGCGTGTCCATGAAATGCCCTGCTTCTGCAATTCAAATTCAAATTCTTGAATTTCCTTGTCATTATTTTGACCACATGAATATGATTAATGAATATCGTATTTCGAATGTCTCCAACTTGATTTTTTGTATCTTAATTAGTGAACATTTAAAAATATAGATTTGAAAAAGTGTTTCTGAATTGGTTCAGCCTGAAATGTCATGTTTGAGATTTCAAAGTGAATTCAAAACCACCAAATTCAGATTAGCATGTTCAAGTCCAAGAAATAAATATTATGAATGTTAACTGCCACCACAATATGGTTTGGTCAATACTGCATGTAGGTTGTAGGTTAGTAAAGAGTTCCCCTATGAAGGACACAGCCAGCCCACTGCTTTCTGAAGAAAAAAGTTATGTCTCAAATTGATTCACACCACAAACACACCAACACACACACGCACATACACACATACACGCACACACACACACACACACACACACACACACACACACACACACATACACACACACACACACACACACACACACACACACACACACATCACACTGCATTTAAACACAAAGCGAAAAACACATACAGCTACACACACACGCACATACACACACACACACACACACACACACACACAAAGGACACACACACACGCACACGTACTGCACAAGCACACAGGACAGCACACAGACAAACACACACAGCACACACATGTACAGCACAAACACACACACAGCTACACACAATTGGGCCTCTGAACCTCCTGACCTCCTGAAGAGACTCCTGAAACCCACAACTCAACGAGGTCAACGGTCATGTGCTCTACCTTCCTTCCTCTGATGCCCCACTTTTATTTTTTTCTTCTTTTACTGTTTCCAGATTTCCATCCGTGACACTTCCATGGTGACGTCTCTCTCTCTCTCTCTCTCTCTCTCGCTCGCTCTCTCTCTCTCTCTCTCTCTCTCTCTCTCTCTCTCTCTCTCTCTCTCTCTCTCTCTTCTCTCTCTCTGTCTCTTTCTTCTCTCTCTCCTCTCTCTCTCCCTCTCTCTCCTCTCTCTCTCTCTCTCTCTCTCTCTCTCTCTCTCTCTCTCTCTCTCTCTCTCTCTCTCTCTTCCTCTCTGTCTCTCTCTGTCTCTCTCTCTCTCTCTCTCTCTCTCTCTCTCTCTCTCTCTCTCTCTTTCTCCCTCTCTCTCTCTCTCTCTGTCTCTCTGTCTCTCTGTCTCTCTCTCTCTCTCTCTGTCTCTCTCTCTCTCTCTCTCTCTCTCTCTCTCTCTCTCCTGTCCTCACCCTTTCTTCTCTATCCCTCCTTTTGACTGACATGTAATTCAAACAGAGTTTCATTGCCATGACAAGTCACCCGTACATCACTTTGATAACATTTTGAGTTACATAATCAAGCATTAACTAAACACACAAACAAACAAAACATAATTAAAGAATATTAATTGCCAAAAGATAAAAAGGGATAGTGTGCCCTAAAGGAAAACTATGGGTGAATACCTTCAATGAAGATCTTGTCAAAAGTTAATTTGTTTTCAATTTAGAAAATTTAACGATTTATACTTTTCAATTTGGTAATGGAATTTTTCAGTTTATGGGACCTTGCTATTTTTTCCCTCTGGTTTCAACAGCCTGGCTATGTTTCGGGATTCAATGTTTTTAGGTTAGTCTTTTTGTAGTGGAGGTTGATGTTTTAATTGTGAGGTTGATGTTTAAATTGATGTTTAAATTGGGTTTAGGTCCAAGATTTTAAGAAATTGATTGAACACCTATCTTGAAATGTCTGATAATTTAGCAACATGATGAGCTGGTTGAGCGTTTAATACCAGTAGAAACTGGTTCTGGGCATAAACCAGATGGAAGAGATTTGAGGCTTCAGTAGTTAGCTGTTGGTTGTACCAAGTAGTTGTCTGTGCTAGAGTAAAAGTTTAGCAAGGGATTGATATCAGTACTTGCATGAGGTTTAGCTACAGGTACACAAAATGAGGGTTTGAATCAGATCTCAATGCAGATATTTCCGCTGGGCTCGACCTGGTCGGGGGCTTTGCTTCAGGGCTAGGTATCTGTGGGATTAACTATTGGGTTGCATCTTGTTAGAGGGCATCATTGCTAGAGGCAGGAGCCCCCTGATGTTTGTTTTTGGATATGAATTCGAGGAGAGGTACTGACATGATTCATCCCTGCATGTCTGATGCTACTTATTTGTATACAAGGTGTATCTCTCTCTTTTTTTCCTTTTTCTCTCGTTTTCTCTCTCTATGTCACTCTCTTATGCTTGAATATCCTCACTCTGTTGGTCTTTCTTCCGTTCTCCCACTGGGTGTGTGTTTGTGTGTTTGTGTGCGGGCATGTGCGCGTGCATGTGTGTGTGTGCGTGCGTGTGCGCCTGTGTATGTGTGATAAAGTGAATCCTCCCACCTACTCCTGTGGCGTTGTGTACATTATGAAGCAGAGTGGTTTGGCTGGAGGGTGTGAAGGTTGATGTGTAATATCACGGGGGAAGGGGGTGCGGCAGTGTGTCTGTGTGTGTGTGTGACTGATGGAGAGGGAACGCTTCGGCAGGAGATGTTTTTCAGAGAGAGAGAGAAGAGATGTCACAGTGAGCATCCCTTCATAGAAGGCATTTATATGGAAACACTGAGGATATTCTGGTGACCTTTTCAACGGAACGACTGCTCGCAAGCATTGAAATGGAGCAACTAAACGTATCAACTCACGTATCTTGCTCTCTCTCTCTCTCTCTGTTTCTCTCTCTCTCTCTCTCTCTCTCTCTCTCTCTCTCTCTCTCTCTCTTTACCTACAGTATCTCTCGCTCTCTCTTCTTTCCCTCTCTCTAAGGACACGCATGTGTATGGGTGCACACGCACCCATTTACAAACACACACACACACACACACACACACACACGGATAAATCGACGTTCACATGTATGGAGAGAGGGTTTAAGAGAGAAAGAGAGAGGGAGGTAAAAAAGCGTTGGAGAGATATGAGGGGGAGGTGCAGCGATGTCGCCATGAGCATGATGGCATTGATGTGTAAAGTGGGACAAAGAGCGGAGGAGGGCAGGTGACGAGGGTGGTGGGTGACGAAGACTCGGGGAGGGGGTGGGTGACGAAGGCTCGGTGAGGGGAGGGGGTGGTTGACGAAGGCTAGGTGAGGGGAGGGTTGTAGGTGATGGATTCTAGGTGACAGCAGGACTGGAGCACTGGAGTTGACCGAATGTGGTGGATGCAGGGTAGGTGTATAGGTGTATGGTAGTTGACATCGTCCAAATGACCGAACATGTGGGACAATACTGACGATGAGTATGACATGATCCACTGTTTGTAATCAAGAAACATGGGGGGGTTATGGCAATCTATTCAATAATATACTATATACAGAAACATGTCATCATCCACTGTGTTTATGATGAAATTATACTCTCTGGCACTGTGATTTACATAGAAACATGACGTCATCCACCGTGTTCTGGTAATGTGTTATATGGAGTTGTGACAAGGAAAACTCTTCATAGAATTTTGAATCACCCACTGGGTTTTATAGAGATGTGACATCAACTCTGCGTCAGAAAGCCAGGTGACATAATGCACATTATCATCGTCAGGGTGGCTGGTTGAACTGGTTTTGCAGACGATCAGGAAGTTCAAACATGAACGATTATGAAAAAAAAGATGATCCAGTAAAAGGACGGTTTTGAAATATAAGTTGTGAATCACATCAGTGTGTTTCTCTACAAGGGGAATGTAAACATGCAGTGTTGTTTAGCTTTTGGCCTTTAGCACATAGGGCATAATGAACGACATGATAAAAGCAGCAGCGCATTGTCTGTTTGATTGACCTGTCTGTTTGAACACTTTCTGCATTGATTTTCCAGCGTTTAATCCCACGGCTTGGAACCAAGGTCGGCCCGCAGGCACGCGAGCGCTCGGCAGAGCCGGGACGCTGTTCTCCATAGAGAGGGAGGGAGAGAGAGAGAGAGAGAGAGAGAGAGAGAGAGAGAGAGAGAGAGAGAGAGAGGGAGAGGGAGAGGGAGAGGGAGAGGGAGAGGGAGAGGGAGAGGGAGAGGGAGAGGGAGAGGGAGAGGGAGAGGGAGAGGGAGAGGGAGAGGGAGAGGGAGAGGGAGAGGGAGAGGGAGAGGGACAGAGAGAGAGGGAGAGAGAGAGGGAGCAAGAGAGACACCCAAACAGAGAAACACAGACAGAGAAAGACAGTGAAAATACAATGAAGCAAAAAATGGTGTTGTTGAGCAGAGACTGGTTGCTATGATGCTACCCCACCCTCCCCTCGTACCCTCACCCCCAGCCCTGCTCATCTTTATTGGCTGGCCCCGGCCCCTGTGTGTGTGTAGTTCCAGGGAGCCATATGGATGCAGGGTGTGCTAATTAGCCCCCAAGGCGTGGCCCTGCCATGCGGGCCCCTGGGGACGGCCCTCTGGGTGCACTCACCGTAGGAACCACGTGCACAGATGAGTACTGAGTGTGCACGCATGTGTGAATGAAAGTGTGTGTGAGTGTGACTGTGTGTGTGTGTGTGTGTGTGTGTGTGTGTGTGTGTGTGTGTGTGTGTGTGTGTGTGTGTGTGTGTGTGTGTGTGTGTGTGTGTGTGTGTGTGTGTGTTTGCATGTATGCATGTGTGTGTGTGCATGTGCATGTAAGCACGTGTGTGTAAGTGGTTGTGTGCGGTAAAGTGGCCTTAAATCAATCATATCTCTTACATTCAGGGTGGGTTCTGTAAAAAGTTTCTCAAAGGAAGAATACAACTATTTGTATCCAGTTTCTTATTTGGTCCTGTCATGATGGCGCTATGCACTAGCTAGCTGTTCTTTGTTCCTCCATGAGGAAGTTTTGGCTGGTCTCCCTTGAAGACACAGGGGGACAGAGTTGTTAGAACTTAAAGAGATTTATATTTCAAATTAGCCCTCATTCCTCTCTCTCTCTCTCTCTCTCTCTTCTCTCCCCCCTCTCTCCATGTCTACAAATGCAAACCAACACCCACATACGCACTCAAGTGCACACTTCTGCACAGAGATTCTCTCTCTCACTCTCCTCTCTCTGTCCTTCTGTCTTTCTCTCTTAATGTCTCTCACTCTCATTGGGTAAGATCTTTAAATGTTCTTTAAAGCTTATCCCCCCCTCTCCTCCTCTCTCTCTGTCTATCTCTGGCTGTCTGTCTCTGTCTCTCTCTCTTGCTCTCTCTCTCTCTCTCTCTCTGTCTCTCTCTGTCTCTCTGTCTCTCTCTCTCTCTCTCTCTCGCTCTCTCTCTCTCTCTCTCTCTCTCTCTCTCTCTCTCTCTCTCTCTCTCTCTATATATATATATATATATATATGTGTCTGTCTCTGTGTGTGTCTCTCTCATCAGGTCCCTATAGAGTGTCTTTGTCAGATGACAGAAGCCCCCCCCCCCCGTGCCCCTGTCCGAGAGGCTCCTGAAACGGATCAGATAACTCTGGTTGCCATGGCGCTAATGAGCCCACAAGCGGTCCGCGGCGCGGATGCTAACAGTCCGCCGATGCTAGCCGTCAGTCTTCAAGTGTTTTTCCAGTGCCTCCGATTCCTGTCCCCACCAGAGGTCGTTTATTTTTGATGTTTTAATATCCTATGTTATTTCACTGTGTAAGCATTGTCCTGGCAGAGCCCGGTATCCCCTTTCCCATCCAAGCAGATTGTGTTTGAACAAGGCAGATGTCACACCACCAACACGCATTCACAGGAGCAGCCTGCACGTCATACTGTTTGCATTACATTAAAGCGGCAGCAATTTCATCTCATAGTAAAATCTATGTTGAAGCATGAGCAATAAGGTCATCGTATTTGCATCTAATATATTTGACCATCTTTCTGTGGAAGGCCAACGGCTTCGGATATCATGTGTGTGTGCATATGGTACTGCATTTACTGTATGCACAGTAAGGCACATGTATGTGGTTCTTCTTCACAGCTTATGTAAGCCGTGGTTGGGTTAAGAAGGGTACTCACTTGGGAATCAATCAAGCGTGGGCTGCGTGAGTGTGTGTGTTTTTATGTGTGTGTGTGTGTGTGTGTGTGTGTGTGTGTGTGTGTGTGTGTGTGTGTGTGTGTGTGTGTGTGTGTGTGTGTGTGTGCGTGTGTGCGTGCGTGCGTGTGTGTTTGTGTGCGCGCGCATGTGTGTGTGTGTGTCTCATGTGTGCAGCGTCTCTTAAAGCCTACCTCTGGTTAAAATGCAAGTGGATTTGAGAACAAAGGGCTATTAGTTTGGATGTACAGTTGATATGCATACATTATTTATGGTAAATATATTATAGCGCATAAAAACATTAATTATTAATCCTTTTCAAACAATGTATTAAATTCAGTTCCGCTGAAAGCACACGAGAAAAACAGGGGGGGGAAAAACGCAAGAAAGAAAGACAGAAAGACATTTCTTACACTGAATCTTAGCTGAACACTACCATCAGCTTCCTGCCCCTGCGGTATTGACCGGGTCAACCCTGTGTGTTTACCCGAGCTGGTAGGCATTCCAGGGTCTGCCCCTCCCGCTGCAGGCCCAGCGCCTGGGTGGTATCAGGTCCGGTTTCTGGGTCTGTGGAGGTGGGGACAGGGGGCCAACAGGGGGATAAAACCAAACCTAAACGGGAGGTGGGGGACGGGGGGGCCCTGGGGGGGTCGGATGAGGGGGGGGGAGGGTCGGCTTAAAAGGTTGTGGGGAAAACGGGCGCTACGGGTCAGTGTTTGCCCAGCTGTCCGGGAGCAGATGAAAAGGAAGTGGCCGGACAGAACCAGGCTGAGGTGGGGGTCCCAATGCAATGAGGGGTGCCAGAGCCTGCAGTGGGGGTCCTTGGGCGATGTGGGGGTCCGAGGGTGGGTCGATGGGAGTCCCTATGCTGGGTGGGGTTGGGGTCCCATGTGTCTATGTGGGTTGGTGTGACATGTGTGGACTGAGAAAGAGGTGAGGACTGGTGAAACGGGCGGGAAGAGGGGAAAACTTAAAGACCGGGGCTGCGGTCGAGTAGTCAATATAATTGCGTCCTCCTTTACGAACCTCTTTTCCGCGACCTTGATAGAAGACGTCATGAGGTCGAGGAATGACGTGAAGGAGAATTCGTAAGGACTCAGGAGAAGACACCCACTGTGCGTCTTCATGTGACGGCGGTTGTTATGGACGTGTGTCTGCCATGATGAAACTGCAATGTATTCTAACCCATGTACAAAACGCACTACTAATAGATACTTTCTCCTGTGCGTTCTTACCACATTGTTTCATGCAAGCTGTATGAACATGGACAATATATATCTACGTAATTAATTACCAATGTTGGAATTTCAATATGTTTTTTAATGAAGGCTCCCGTTCACAAAAGGGAAATGAAATAGTTGTCACTTTGAGATTGGTTACTCACGCTCACACTCCTGTCCACTCCTATTTATGATCATAGATCCCAATTAGTATGATTGTAGGAAAACAATTGTTGGTCATGTTGACTGCTTGTTTCAGCTGACTGGTGCGTTGCATTAAATGTACGTGCCGCAAGGTATTGTAGGACGGCATTACCTCCTTTCCTCTCGTAAAGAATGGTCCAGTGTACCCTTTGCTAAAGGAAATGAGAAAGGAAGCGCTGAAGCACCTTTCCTCAGCCCTTTGAGAATTCAAACAGCTCTTATCGTGGCTGCCACTTGGAACTTCCGGGTCGTTTCCGTCAGTTGGCAACCTTCCGTAGTCGATCCAACCGCAGCCCTGGTATCTTCTCCAGTCATGAACCTCGTAAACGCTACTGCAGATCTGTGTTTACCTAACACTGTTGGCTCTACCCAGTCAGCGTGTTCTTCTTCATATAAATCCAGTGTGTCGTATATTATACATCGAATGTATGATGTTGATAAAGTCTGCTTGGGGGTTGTTTTGGTGCTCCGCAGTGTTGCTGTGGTCCAGAAGACTGCCCTCCCTGTGTGTCTCTCTCTGATCCCTTTCTCCTCACTGTCCTCTCTCTCCTCTCCTCCCTCTCTCCTCTCCCTCTCATACCGCTCTCTCTCTCTCTCTCTCTCTCTCTCCATTCTCTCCTCTGCTGGCCTCCCTCTCTGCTTATCTCACCTCCATGTCTCCTTACTGTCCTTCTCTCTCTTATATCTCCTCCTCTCCCCCCCCAGCCCCCGTCTCTCGCTGTTATCGTTCCGCTCTCCCACCCCCCTCTTTGTCTCTCTATATTCCCAGATCCCAGGAGAGTATTCCGCTGTTAGATTTGACATCAGCATCACCTGTATCCTCACCACGCTTATATGACACACTGTAAACAAAACCAAACCAAAACACATTACCAACCACTTGTCGGGACGCATACAGCGGGCCAGTGAGTGAAACATACAGTATGTGCATTATTTCGTACTGGTTGGAAGGACTACGCGTTGTGCTGTATGTAGGTACAGAGGTGTGCGAAGCTCCAGAGGTGTGTACCGTTCGAGACCTGTGTAGGTAGTGTGTAGGACTCAACATAAATATAGAAACGTATCGCTACTTATATAAAAGTTTATAGATACACGTCTCTTGCCGCAAGGCAGGGGTATAGTAAGACGTCGAAATAAACACACAGGAAACATTGAGATGATGTCTGATGATAAAGTGGATCCATATAGGTGTCACGTTGTATACAAATATGTAAACATGAGTCAAATGGCATCTGTTCCCCTTGAGCGTGTAAATGTAGATGTAATGAGATGTAAAATATGTAAACGTTAAAACTACCAGCATTTGTGTCACATGACGCATACATAGACATGGAATGTTTTGGGGGGTTTTTCCAACCAAAGGTGACAATGGTTTGGCTCGTTGTGATGGCGGTTGATCCGGTCGATTTCTCGGCACTGTTTTGTTTCCTCAAAGGATGGATGGAGACCACTTCTCCCCCTCCTCCTACCCCTCCTCTGAAACACTGAGCCCCAGCCCCCGCTCCCTTACAGCGACCAAAACAGGTCAGGTGACCCGTTCGGGGGACAGGGGTTGCAGGAAGTGGCGGCAGGGGAGGTCTGTTCGTATCAAATCTCTTCCACCTCGCTCTGCTGATAAGGAGGTTGTGGTGAAGGTCATCCCTCCCTCTCCCCTCACCCACTCTCCCATCAAGGTATATGGTCAATGCGCTGCTTCTCCATTGACAACCTACTCAATAACCATTACTCCATATCGGACACGCAGGGGGCGGAGCCTCCTAGACCACTAATCACACAATCGATGTGTTGAGCATAAATTACCCGCGCGCTCAAAGGGAGCTCAGCCATTGGTAAACATGAGCCGGTGCGCCGAAACAGCACGCACTTGACCGACACCGTGAAAACCATAAAGAAGATTTTTAATCAGGTGGAATTGCTATGATTGCATTTACAAAGGCAGCTTCATGAAATATTGATGCTGTTGGAAATATTTTTAGTTTTTAGTTGGTTTTTGATATAAGCTAGTCTTTCGATATTTTTTTTCATTTTCTCTGAATGAATTTAGCCTTTGTTGTTGTTGAAGCCATTTTGGACATCCATACAATGGCCTTTCCTTTGTTGTTTCAGCCTATAGCTGCTAGGCCATGCATGGTAATGTATAGATGACGAAATACACACTGGGCATAGAAGGAAAGGCACTGCCACCTATTGGCCACACATGGTAACAACATGTACCGTTGTTGCACCCTTGTTTGAAATAACAAATGTCAAAGTAACAAATTATCCTTGCCTTTTAATCACAACTAATACATTAATATACTCTGTGTGCGTGTGTGTGTGTGTGTGTGTGTGTGTGTGTGTGTGTGTGTGTGTGTGTGTGTGTGTGTGTGTGTGTGTGTGTGTGTGTGTGTGTGTGTGTGTGTGTGTGTGTGTGTGTGTGTGTGTGTGTGTGTGTGTGTGTGTGTCTGCGTGTGAGACACACATACAAACACACGCACATGCACACACACGCACACGCGCGCACACACGCACACACACACACACACACACACAGTCATGTAATCATGTAGTCATGGGTAGGGTTTAATGTGTATTGCCTTGTATGGAAGTACATTTAAGTGCGTAGCAATGTGCTTTATTGCTTCGCAATGAATTAGTACATGGTGTATTTCAGTTTATACAGTATGATGTGGGGTACTGCAGTGTGTTTCAGTGTATTACAGTACATTACAATGTACTGCAGTATTTAACAATATGACAGTATTTTGCAGTGTACCACAGTATACTGCAGTGTATTTTACAGTGTATTGCACGGTAGAGTATACAGTGTTTAACATAGTGTTAAAATCTATTACAATACATTACATTGTCTGCAGTGTATTATAGTGAATTACAGTATAATGCAATCGTGAGTGCGTTGCAATTTATTACAGTCTACTGGTGTGTATCACAGTGTAATACAGTGTACAAGAGTTTATTGTGTGTATTACAGTGTGTTTCAGTGTATAACAGTGTGTTACAATATTCATTGTGTTATTAATTCAGTCTACGGCAGTGTATTACAGTGTAATGCAGATACTGCAGTATATGTAGTGTATAGTCAGCAGAACACATTATAGTGTGGTGGCGGATCTTCCTGCAGTTCATACGTCTCCGTCAGTGCGGTCAATACCCTGCCGTTCCTCACACAGGCTACGCTGAGATCACTGTAGACACATGTGTGTCCAATCTCCTGCATGCAATCAATACCTGGAGATTTGTCAACACTCCCAGAGTACACATTGACCCCCCCTCACACAAGAGCACACACACACACACGCACGCACACACACACACACGCACACACGCACACATACACACACACACACACACACACGCACGCACACACACACGCACACACACACACACACACACACACACACACACACATTGTGATGTTTCTCCATGGCTACATGGCAGGCTGACCTGTTACTGGCCTGCCCGCACGATGGCTGGAAACAGAACAACATGTATGTCTGTGTGTGTGTGTGTGTGTGTGTGTGTGTGTGTGTGTGTGTGTGTGTGTGTGTGGGTGTGTGTGTTTGTGTGTCTCTGTGTTTATGTATGTGTGTGTGTGTGTGTTGAGTGTGATGAGGGTTTGTGTTTGTGCCTCTTTCTGTGCGTATGTGTGAATTTGTGTGTGTGTTTGTTTGTGTTTGAGTGAATTTGTGTGTGTGTATGTGTGTGCGTGCGTATGCGTTGTATGTTATCAAAATAGAATATACGTTTTTCTATAAAGATGTAAGTCTGTGACTAACCCTTACTCCCGATACCGTTATGTCAGTTATATAGTTACACAATGATGGGCCACCTAGTTTAGAATCGATAAATCCTCTCTTCATAAACCAGGTAGAAGCTCAAAGAGGCGATACTGCTTACGCACAAAACCCTCTATAGAAGTTCATGGGTTAGTGTTTCACAACCAGCCGGCTATTAATAAGGACTCTTCAACTTTTATGGGAATAAAAGTCTGAGTAAAATTATTCACGATTGTTAAACATTCGGCATGATTAATTATGGAATATCGTAAAACATTTTAAGGGTGAGACATTCACCTTTTATGGTCAATTTTGACTCCTAATAGGAGGCGAGAGAGTGTGTGTCACATGCATGTTAAAGTTCAACTATGGCCTCAAACGCTTTGACATCGTAAAGAGATGTCTATTACTGATGTACAACGCATCCCCGGTCCTCATTACCATTTTGTGTCATATTTCCCTATGTTGCGACTAATAAACTACTAATACGTCACATGGAGACATTGCTACAGTAACTACAATGGGGTTTAATAGGAGGGTAGGCCTTTACATCGCTTTAACATCAACCATAAATGATTAGATATTATTAGATATTGTTTCATTCCCACTACTACTGCTCAGGTGATCTGTCTCAAAACCAACGCAGATTCACTGTTTGTAATGTTCCTATGATGATAAATCAGTCATTAAGCAAGAGGATTCATGCATTCATAAAAATAAATTCAGGCCGGCAGCCTCGTAAATCCAGAATGCACTTTGGCTGTGCTAGCTTGGGGCGTGATCGTGATCTTCATACAGTTGCTGAGCCATGACCTCGTTCAAAGAGGAAACGGCCTGGCAATCACTGTTCACCCTGCCGATTGGGGCTGTCCTGGCAGCTGGGAGCCCAGATACGGTCAATGTATCTAGGATTCGACATGGCGTCCGCACTTGCAAGCCTCAGAGGGAGCTGAGGCTTTCTCTTTTTTCGGTTGGGACACCATAGAACTCTGAAGAAAAACTGCCATTGAGTGTTCTAGAATGCAACACTGGCCTGACTAAAGTTAGCTGTGGCGGGCTCAGCCGCGACTAACGTTAATGTTGCCAGGCTAGTTCTCTAATTCCGGTTGGTAATTGTCACAAAGGGATACAGGTCGTTAAAATAAATGGTATTTATTCATCCAATTTATAAATGTAACATTTACAGAATGTTGCCTCCTGTAGAAAATAGCACTCTGGATCAGATTGCGGGAAAAACAGCTGGTGACAAATTGCAGATGACGATAGAGTACAAAATATACCCATATCAGAAAAATTTAACTCTGGGATGAATGAAAATAAATTGAAGTTAGTATCAATGTCAAATTGTCTTAGCTTGTATTATTCCTTTAAATGTACAATTGGCTGCAATTTGGGGAGCAGGAAACCGTGCACAAGATTTGAATATTTTCTGCAGTAGGCCGATACCCGAGTATTAGTTGCCGATACAAATGCATTGAAACGCAATGTTAGATTGTTACATTGCACGAGAGAGAGAGAGGGAGAGAGATAGAGAGGGGAAGAGCGAGAGGAAGAGACTTATGGCACCAGTTTTAGCTTTTAATTGTGTAAATACTTATTCTCTTAAGAATTAAAACATAGATGTCTTAAATTCTAAGATTTCACTACTACTCAAGTCAGGCTAATACCATTTAAAGGGTGTCACACAATACAGGGAGCAATGACAAACACGTCAATTGTATGATTTAATGAATTGTGTGTATGTGAGTGCATAATCCAATTCATACACACAAACACACAATCACACGCATGTGCACTCTCACGACACATACAATTATTCATAATGCCTCCTTAGTTCAGTTCATATAAAAATGGGGTTTGAGAGTTCCCTGTTATTTTGTTGTTAGTTGATTGTGATTGTTAAAATATCAACAAGACCTAAGATCTAAACAGTCTAACACGATTACCGCTGTATGGTCTATCCATGATCTATAACCACACAGTCTAACACGATGACCCCTATGATCTATATCTTCACAGTCTAACACGATGACCCCTGTATGGTCTCTATACAACCTATATCTACACAGTCTAACACAATGTACTCTTGTATGTTATTGACACATTTTAACATAATGACAGGTGCTTGTATTGTATTTATTTAATGTGTTAAATATATTTATACATTAAAGTTGTGCGTATAGTTGAGTCTGCATCTAATAAGTCTTTGTGGTTTGATATGTTTTTATTATTTGTATATGTTTAGGTATGTTTCTAATATTGTTCGTGGTTTGATATGTTTTTAATGTCTATGTATGGTTTTGTATGTTTCTGATATGTATTTGTGGTTTGATTTGTTTTTAATATGTGGTATGATTTGGTTTGTTTCTAATATGTCTCTGTGGTTTGATATGTTTTTAATATGTGTGTATGGTTTGGTTTGTATTTAATTCATATAATTCTGTCAAAAAAAATTAAACAGTAGTTATTTAAGAACAGGTATATTTATGGATATGTCCGTGTTTAGATAGATATACTGGATTGATCCATTTATTGGTGGCTACGTGCTAAGGAATATTAGATCAATTGGCACATAATGTATTTCACTAGATTTATTAGTCAGTGAGACGTGGTCAGCTTAATAAAGACAGGCAATGGGTCAGAAAAGCAAGGAGGTTTTTTAGAGACACAGCAAATCAGTCAGCTTTAAAGCAGGATATTCTGTGCAGCCACAGATAATGCCTGACAAGCACATGCCAATTACAGCCCTTTCTGCCCCCTCTCTCCTCCTCATATCTCTCTCCCCTCCCTCTTTCTCCTCTTCATATCTCTCTCTCGCTACCACCCTCCGTCTATCTCTCCTATCAACAATCTCTCTCTCCCTCATTCTCTCCCTTTTCACCATATTGCTCTACCTTCCCTCCTTTCTCTCCCTTTTTCTCTCTTTCACACTCACACCCACCCATCCCACCTCTCCCTCCATCCCCCCATCTCTCTCTCTCTCTCTCTCTCTCTCTCTCTCTCTCTCTCTCTCTCTCTCTCTCTCTCGCTCTCTTGCTCTCTCTCTCTCTCTTTACATGTGTGTGTCTGTTTTTCTTCCACTCTCTTATTTTCTCTCCCTACTTTCCTCCCTCCATCTCTCTCTCCCTCTTTCTCCCCTCCTTCCCCTCTCCCCCTCTCTCCTTCTCTCTCTCTCTCCCCCCTCTCCCTCTCTCTCTCTCTCTCTCTCTCTCTCTCTCTCTCTCTCTCTCTCTCTCTCTCTCTCTCTCTCCCTCCCTCCCTCTCTCTCCCTCTCCCTCCCCCCTCTCTCCTTCTCTCTCTTCCTCTCTCCCCCCTCTCTCCTTCTCTCTCTTCCTCTCCACCGCCCTCTCTCTCCCTCTCTCTCTCTCTCGCTCTCGCTCTCTCTCTCTCTCTCCCTCTCTCCCCCCTCTCTCCCTCTCTCTCTCCCTTCCTCTCTCTCCCCTCTCTCCCTCTCTCACTCCCTCTCCCTCCCCCCTCTCTCCTTCTCTCTCTTCCTCTCCATCCCCCTCTCTCCTTCAGTGGGTCTGTAGAATGAAGCCATGCTTGATGCACCCAGTGCTAATCTCACCCTGCTCTGTATGCTCTGCTCTGCTCCGTATGTATGAGCATTCATAATTACAAAGGCTTCAATTAGTCACCACAGTGTCACGCTGAATGGAGCCCTGATTTGAATATGCAAGCATAGGAACAAATGTCTTTAGGTGTGTGTGTGTGTGTGTGTGTGTGTGTGTGTGTGTGTGTGTGTGTGTGTGTGTGTGTGTGTGTGTGTGTGTGTGTGTGTGTGTGTGTGTGTGTGCGGTGTGTGTGTGTGGGTGGGTGAGTCTGTGTATGTACGTCTACACACCATTCTTCTCGTATGTAAAGCGTGTAAGCCTAATGAAAAGGAGTTTTCATGCATGTTGTAGTATGGTGGTTCCATTCAAGATATCATAGTGAGCTACCACGATGTGGATGATTCGATCTTCCAGTCAGGGTGTGAGTGTGTGATACCACCGGCCCTGTTGTGATGTGTTCCACATGACATCTGGTTGTAGAACTAGATGTTTGATGAACCAGAGGTGACCAGGCATCACGCTGCAATCTCCTTAAGGAGCGGAAGGAGAGCTCAGAGGCGTTACCCTCTTATTATGGTCTGCCCAAGGTCTTCTGAAGGACAAAACACTGTCCATCTCTCTATTCCCTCCCTTTCTTGTCCCCTCTTTATCTCTTCGGTTTCTACCCCCTTCTCTCCTTCCTTCCTTCATTCTCTCTCTCACGCTCGTCTCTTTCTCCTTTAATAATTATCCCCCTCTGTCCTTGTTCACTCACTCTCAATTTTTTCTCCCATTTTCTCTCAATCTCGCTCTCTCGCTGGCCACCCCACCCCACCATCACCACGACCACCCATTCCAAGCTCTTAGCTGCTAATCATCACGGGGGCGTAGCCTCCCCACGCCCAGGGGTCACTTCAGCGCCCCCCTGTACTCAAAACATCTGCCAATCAGTGACTTCCGTTTCTCCAGACCACGAAACGCTTCTGGTGTAAGGGGCCAGACAGCCCACACTTTGCCAGCGTTATAAAGGTATCGCCCGCAGCAGTTTTCGTGTTTCACACTCGACAGGAGACGAAATAAACAGCAATCAAATATCAATGAAAATCGGTATTATACATGCTATTATATAATAAAAATGTGATGTGATGTGTAAACTACAATGGTAAAATATGCTGGAAACCATCTAGTTTTGATATCCACGAGGCAATGCAACATTTAATGTCTTGTCGACCGTGCCAGCCCCCAATGTCGACAGAGGTCAATCATCCCTCTCTATGACATTGTAGCGGAACGCACACACCAGGCTCTGGCAATTGGAAATCCATCATGATTAATTGATCCATATGGTCCCGGGGAATAGACGTGGGCTATTGGATCAATTGGCCCGGATCAGCAAAGGAATGGAAATCGCCGATCCCATTTTACCTGCTGAACTGCTAAGGTGCAAAACACACACTAAATCAATTAGGAAAATAAGGAAATTGACAGCAGGGGAGCCGGATGGATTAATTATGGTTTAACATTCAAGTGTAATGGCAGGTTAGTGAGCAACCGTGTTAAGAGATCATTGCAGCTTCATGGCTTGATGCAGATATGATAGGCACGCCCATCCATCCAGGCAAGTGGGCATTCCGCTTCGGTCTGAGGTAAGGAATGGAAAGATAAGAGAGAGGAGCAGATGAGGTATTTACAGAGACGAGAGGAGGGACTCGAAAGGATGATGGGCATTGGTTGGCTAGGTCGCTAGTTCAATCCCTGGCTCCTCCTACTGTTGAGGTGTCCTTGAGCAAGACAACTCAACCTAACTGCTCCAGACGAGCCGGCTGTCCCCTTGCATGGTTGACTCCGCTATGAATTTATGTATATGAATCGTTGTAAGTAGCTTTGGATAAAAATAAACACTTAAAACAATGCTGGGACAATCGTTATTGTCCCAGCATCGTTTACTTGGATAATTATTTTGAGTACCACCTGATAATACGTTGGCATCTCTACACAAAAGTGTCTGCTAAATAAATACATTTTAATATTACGTAACATGTTTTAAAGACCTAATAAGAAGCCCATGCTCAATTGTTGGGGTGGGGGTCATTTAACTTGTAAGACAAGATAAGATCAAATAAGTGCTTTATTTATCCCAGGGGATCTTTAATGCAGCTGTTGCATTACAAAGTAGGAAGGGAGAAAATATATTGAGTGCTAATTAACAATATAAGAGAGAAATAGTAAAAGAGTATCAGTAATGCAGGTGCAATAACCATATGGACAGCCAGAAATTTGACAGGTACTGGCAGGATTGATACAATAAAATGTAGTTGGAGGTTAGAGGTAGGTCAATTCAAAATATCATCGTGTATGATGTCAAATATCAGAGATGCATGAGAGTGGCCAATTGGTATGTATATACATAATTTATAATTTAAGTACAGGTAATGTATATGGTTGGATTCAAATGTTCAGTCAGTGATATGTCCATGACATTTTCCATGATGCCTCTGTTATTGCATAAAAGACTCAAGGTGTCCCATAAAACAGAGAGTTGTAAATGGCAGTAAGAGTAATCCACTGAGAGATAGTAATGCAGAGAGAAAGGGAACAAGAAATGTGGGAGGAGTAGCGAAAATACAGTTTTGCGGTTTTCGCGATTTAGCGAAAAATATTCATCGACGCAAATGGGCGTGGCCTAGGCCAAAAGATGCAGCAGACTCCAGTGCATCTGTGTGTACAGGTTTTTGGACTCTGGGAGGTTCGGTGTGGGAGTTATAGCCCCAAACGCGTATTCCTTGGTATAGCGCCACCTAGGGACCGGCGTGTCTGGATTTTGTTATCTGAGTAGCGGTGCCGGACCTGGTTCTAGTCATGTAATTGGCGCGTGTGCACCATTTACGGTTTGGGCTGTGGTTCCACTTTCAAGGCGTGAAGTATAAAAATCCTTACAAAAACAATAGGGATCCAACCTGTTGGCTTGGACCCCTAAAGATGTAGCAAAACAGGGTTGAAATGGAGGCTGGAACCACCTCAGCACCCCTTGCCAGTGCTGTTGATGGGAGAGAGGACTTCCTGTGGTGGTCTGTGCTGCATCGCGGTGGTACCAGTCTGCTGCTGCTGCTGCTGCTGCTGCTGCTGCTGCTGCTGCTGCTGCTGCTGCTGCTAAAGGGGGTTCTGTGCATGATCAGCACAGGCTACCCCACTGCTGTGCACTGGGACAGGGAGGTTGAGGGGGGCGGATGGTCAAAGAGGTGGAGGAGGGGGATGAACAGGGCCCACACACTTCAAATCTGTGGAAGAAGACTTTAAACTTGTTGGCCCATTCCAGGTCCCCCCTCTGCGCTACAAGTCTTCTTCTAGCCAGTGACCCTCCTCATGCTACTCCACATATCTTTCGCAATGATCTGTTTGAGTGTTCGTGTTCCAGTATCCTCCTGTAGCTGTCCTTGCCCAGCTGAATCCTCTCCTTGGGTTGTCTCTGAGTCATTTTCACCACCTCCTCCCGGTCTGTGCGTTACTCAAGGCTATCTTCTTCTCATTCCAGATTGTCTTCCATGTCTCTGGTGACCCAGGGTTTGTTGTTGGAGATAGAGCATACCGTCTCTGTTGGAAAAACATTGTCCATGCAGAAGTTGAAGTACACTGTTATACAATTCCTTAAGAGCAACAATGTTAATTGCAGAGCACACTGCTGTTGTCTCAAAGCAGCCCTGCAGAGCCTCATTGGTCTCCTGTGAACATTTCCTCACAGTCCTATTAGTGACATTGGACTAGAGGCTGTATGTTATGTTTTTCCATATTTCTCTTGATCATTTCCCTGATCAACATCTATTCGTTTTACTATATATACGTTGGTTCAAACTGTGGATCAATGACAATGATGTTGGATGAGGCCGATGTTTGTTAAGACCGATGTTTGATGAGACCGATGTTTAATGAGGCTGATGTGGGACTGATGTTTAATGGGACTGATGTTGGATGAGACTTATGTTGGATGAGACTGATATTGGATTAGACAATAGAGTAGTACAGTCTCAAAGTAGTATAAACCAATCAAAGATAACGGCTCAAATCAGGGGCAATGGTGTTTTTTCTCTTTCTTCAGCTTAATTTGTTTCCACTAATCGTGTTCCCTGAAGCGGGATTCAGTAGGCGCAAAACAGCCAACCGACCCTCGGCCAGCACTATTAAGCTATTAAACAAGATTTCAAACAACACTATGAAGACTGGCCACTGTATACATAATGAATTATATTCCCCATCAAAAAAGCTTCATCCACTTTTCCCTACTGCTGACTATCTTCGTAGAAAAATGGAAACAAGGTGTAACTTTGGCCCTTGCAGTTATTTTCTTCTTCTTCTTTCTCTTCATGCTTTGAGCCGTCTCCCCCAAAACATTCTGCAATAACATATAAGCACCGCTGGACCCCACATTAGGACGAGTCTGATGTTAGAGAAGACGGTTAGGGTTGGTTTCTAGTGTGGTTGGATGGTGATGATGTTGGATCAGGCTGATGTTGGATGAGACTGATGTTGGATAAGGTTGCCTTGGATGCATGCTGTATTCCACGATGGGCGCGGCTACAGGACGGTCAGCTATCACTCACTCCCACCTCGGTGCCCTAGCTCATCGAATGGCACCTGAGCTAAATGAAGAGCTTTGGTGGTAATCTCCCAGATAATGGACTCCAGGGGGGTGTACAGGTGGAGCAGATCCCAGGAATCAATGCTGTAGGCTGGACGTGGCTTGCTTGAGGAGGGGGACATATTGTGCTGGTGCTCTCGACCTCATCCATTATCCAGGGCAGAGCACGGGCAGCTCAGGCCCAGAGCGTCAATCTCTGTCTGGGGTCATATGCGCCCAAGCCTGGACTTCATCGTTCCACTGTACTCCTCCTCTACCTCAGAGGCAGATGGAGCGGGACGAGAGGAGGGTCAGCCGCCCACTTCGACCAGTTCATTAAGCATGAGAGAGAGAGAGAGAGAGAGAGAGAGAGAGAGAGGAGAGAGAGAGAGAGAGAGAGAGAGAGAGAGAGAGAGAGAGAGAGAGAGAGAGAGAGAGAGATTTTATTTTTGATATAACTTTATAGCAACACTTAAATATCGTACAATGATTTCATTAAGCATTTAGAATAGCGTACATAACAGTGTTTACTTTATGTGACATTTATCCTATTAAATGTAAATTCAAGTAAAATCACTGCTTTTAATAAGCCATTTGAGAAACACACTCTTTTGCCTGAAAACTTTATATTTTCTGTTTTCTACTATAATAATAAAAAGAAAAAGGCTGCAACTAGTAGCCTTTTTGTCTTTGGTTGGTAACCTTTCAGGCAGTTTGAATAACTGTGTCCATTCCCATTGATACAGTGTCTATTCTATTCTGATCTGGTGCCATCTGTCTTTACGTGATATCTGCTCCTCTTCTGATAAGCCATTCTGAAGTGTGAAAGATGCTGTTCCACAAAGTAAATAAAGTGGGTCTCCAGTGTGGCAGCCAACACCACGGTGTCAGCTACATTCCCAGCAACGACTACAGACAAGTTGCGCTGACTTCCCACTTGAGTGGGAAGTCAGCGAAAGTCCCTCAAGAGACTCGTCCTTCGGCCCCTGGTTAAACCATATCTCGACGACCTTCAATCTGCCTTCCAGCCAAAGGAGGGATTGGACGACAACATCATCTTCCTGCTCCACCTTGCCTATGCTCAAGCGTTTTTCACTGTCACCACCTCATTCTGTCACTGTCACTCATTAAAGTTTGAGGTTTCGAGGGAATCTCCAGACTTGCCCCTTGTATGATTGGCTCCCTTAGAAGCCAGTGAAGTGATGGATTGGAGTCCAAACTAGTTCTGTCCATCATATTCCATGTTTAAAAAATACACACATAGAATGGTGGCAAACGTTTAAAATAAAAAAAAAGATCAGTAAAGAGCTCCAATTGCCTCCTCTAGCAAATTATCTATCATTGTAGTTGATATGTTTTCATCATTTCCTGTCCTGTGGGTTGCGGCCAAGCACTGATTGAAGAACCAATATTCGTTCTTAAGCCACGTGAAGATAACACAGAATTTGGTTCAGTACGACTGAACTAAACTCTCTCTACTAAACAGTGATTGTGATAGAGACAGTGATGTGAAGATCTCAGCCAAAGCTCTTGCCCTACATATAGGAACCACTGAGAGATAGACTGGGTTTATCTCAGGAGAACCGCTTCATCTCAGGACCCCGATCTTTCTCGCCATCCATCGGCTCTTAAATGTAATTCCCTCTCCTGCGTCCAGTGGGGTTCCAGAGGTGGTCTTCTCCCTGAACACAGAGAAGGCTTTCAGCAGGCTTGAATGGAAATATTGCTTAATATGTATGTGGGACTTTGTGTGGACCCTTGCTGCTTTAGTCAGCCTCACCTGGCCGAGTCTGATTGGACTCTGGGGCTTGGTGAGGCTGCACACCTGTTGCATATCGAGTAATCAGTGTGCAACAGGTTAAACCAGCCATCTCCACACGCACTGAAGGAGTTCGTCCTGATGGCAACAACACCAGCCCATGTATCGTTATCAAACCTTTACAATAAACAGGATTTCAAATACCACCACCCTGCGTCCCTTATCTGAAGGACCCAAAAATACGTCACCTACGTTGCGTGCAGCATTGGAATTTGCTGCAATTCCAAAAAGAAAAATCGACCTCACCGAAAGCCTCCGTAGTCACAAATGGTAAGCAACGTGGTGACTCCAGCTGTCACAGGCGGCCCTCCAGGGCTGCCCAATCAGCTCAATGTTAAAGGCCTTAGCCATAGAGCCCTTACCCTATGATACTTGGGCATGGATATCACAAGAGACATGCAGAGGAGATATCGGGAAGACGTTTCTCCTCATTTTGAGAGTCAAACTAAATCTGGAGAAATTGAAAACCCTTAACTTGTCCCGGGCAGAAAAAGCGAATTGCAATAAAATGAAAGTGCTCCCCAAATTCCTCCATCTCTTTAAATGTATACCATTTTGTCTTCCTTAATCTTTCTCACGAACTGAGCAAGGTAATGGTGGACGGGGGAAGGACATTCGGAACTGTGCTCTACAAAGAGTGAATGAATAGCATACACAGCATACTACAATTCAATTCATAGTTGAGCTTATTCCCAGAAGCAAGACTTCTTCATAATACCCCCGCCAACTTAACAAATATGTTATGGTAATGGCCTTCATTGGCAACTTACGCACCTGTGACGCACTTAGTTTATCCAATGCAATTCATCCCAAAATAAATCCAGAATAATGCAATTAATCTTGCTGAAAGAACTACTGAGGGTCTAAAATGCAAAGTCGATGCCATAATACAGGTTCCACGAGTGTTATATATAATGCAATAATGCAATAATGTTGTGCCCACATATGGCATACCCAAAAGCAATCTGAAGTGCCTTGTATTCTTTCCACCACTCCTTCCAATGTCTTTCTGAACACTGAACCATCCCCCAAGTGCTTGATACCGTTTGTGGCCCATGTAAGCTCCTCAGGTAGTTTGGCCTTTTCTCTCTGACAAATTGGGCTTTTTGACTTTAGACCGCCTCACATCAGCGGTCTCAATAATAGGCTTTAAAACTGTCCTTGACTGTTGAAGTGGATCATTGAGATTCCTTTTCAAATTACTAATGGTGAAGTCAAACCTCTTATTACAAAAAAATCTTTTGAACTGTTGAATCTTTTGGAAAATCATCTAAGAACACACATGTTTCTCTGCAAAACAAAGGAACAAATATTTTTCCTCCATTCACTAGGCGGCCCTTGAAAATCTCTTTATGCTCAAATAATTAGGAAAAAACAAATTCAAAAGATCCTCCTCTAAAACCTCCTGACCACCCCACTCTGTATGCTATTCAACCTCAATCTCCTTGCTACTGTGCATTTCTTGGGTAAAAGCATGATCAATGTTCCTTGCATTCAGGAATCCATAATGCTTATTACTTTTTTCACGTCTCTTGCTCTGTTGAGATTTATATAGGCAATCCTTACACTACTCATGATTAAGCAAAGTGTGGATAATTATTATTATTATTTACTGATCGCTTTTCATCTTCCTCAGTTGTTCTCAACATGTACCAATTCCTTAAGCCTGCTTACCATCAGCGCCCCTCTGTCTCATTCATTTCCTGGCAGTCCCAATAAACAACACACGATTTGAAAAATAATCTACAACCACAACGTCCCTTTTACCTTTCGCTGTTAAAACGTTCACACTTGTTCCAGACAATAACCCTGATTCCTCTGTCCGTCTGAGAGTGATTCCCTGTCACTAGTTTGCTGTTGGGCCTGCTGTCTCCGTTACAATAGCCTGTCTCAGGGACCGTTGTGACTTTTGTTTGGTTATAATCTATTTTGTGCTTTCTCTTAGTAGGTGGGCGTCTTATCCTCCTGTATAACAAAACGGTCATCATACACCCAATCGTGTGCTCGCATCAGGATTTGGTTGGGAACAGGTACAATGTCGTTGAATGTATCTGTCTTTGCCACAAATGTCCTTTTTCTATTTTAGAAGGATTCTGTTGTCCCATAAATGGTATATTCAATACCACAACTTTAAACTTCGTAGCCACACTCAAATCATAATTTCTTGCCTTTAATATCCTGTATACGTATCTATCGAATGAGACGGCAGGATACAGAAGCGATTCGCAAACCAATGACCCCTGTTGACCCCTACGAGGGATTTCTCAAACTCATGTACATTTCTGTGGCACAAAGAAAAATACTGCCGCCATATTTGAGAGAGAGAGAGAGAGAGAGAGAGAGAGAGGAGAGAGAGAGAGAGAGAGAGAGAGAGAGACTCCATGTGCGCTTGAATGTGAGCGTGGGTTTGGATTTGTGTATGCACGTGAAGTTGTGTAGTTTTTATGTAATAATTAAGTCTGTGTGTATGCATTGAGAAAGCAGCTGTTTGTATAATTAAACTGATGGTTACTGTTACTGCGAGACAGATGAACAGAAGGCATTCCACCTTCTGCATCTTCTAACAAAACACAGTTGAATAAATAATATTATATCTCTGTATTCTGTATCAATTTACGATAGTCTAGCACATACTGTTTTCCATATTCCTAATGAAATTCCTCCTCACACTTCCCAAATACACTAATTGATACAGCACGGAAACACGAGGATCTCTCCAAGTCTTGGGAAGTCTTTCTGTCCTCCCATAACAACGGTCACTGTGACACAGGCTGGCTAAATTAGTCCTGTTCCCTGCAGTCTCAAGACAATCATGTCAGACCCACCCTGAGCCTGTCAGAGGGCGGTTCTATAGGGTACACCCTGAGGATCGGCAGCACTGTCCGAGTACTCGGTACACTGTAGCTTCGTGGATCGATCTGAAACCAAAACTAACCACGAAAGAATTATTAACACATATTTGGCGTGTGAAGTGTATTTTGGGTGGACCTGTACATCATACGGTGGGCCAACTTTTCTCAGAAAAAACATCTTAGAGGCCGGAATTACATAAAATGACAAACATAGAGGAACTGCGATAACTGCAGCTGTTTTGCAGTACAAAATGACAAAGGCAATAACAGCTTAACATCAACATCAACATGTTCAATCAACAGGTCTCAGTTTATGAAGGCTGTATACATTAAAAAGTCTTCTATTCAAGCTAAAATATATATGGCTGTGCATCAGCTCAACAGGTGATGCAATTTTCTTGTACAAAGAGGCAACTAAACATACACCAAGAACAGCAGAGAAAGTTTTAACATACTGCTTAACATAGAATATACATCAAGAAAGAAATTGCACATTAACATATCCCTCATGCATTCTTTACAGCCATTGTTGCTTCAGAACCACTGTCAGCTCAGGACCAACAGCAAATATGCAAGCAGCTGTTTTCACAAATCAGCAATTAAAGGAATTAAAATAATGAAAACCACCAGCCGAGTTTTGCTTAAATTAAGAACCCAAGGAGCACAAACCCACTGGATTCTTAACGATGTTAAATCTTGGTGAAATCGTGGCAAAATATGGAAACACGTCCAAGCCCTGGTCTGGTCCTGTTTTAGTCTAACAAAATGGATCTATGCAAACAAAAGCCCCATGTGAAAGCCTCAAAGATCCCTTTGAACCTATCACTCATGGGCAGGATGCGTTCCCGATCTCCCCGAAAAGGAAAATAAACATTTCAGACAATGCAAAGTGTGCGCCCTGTAACGAGTGGGAAGCAGACAAGCCCAGGAGAGGAAGCCCAGGTTTTATTTGCTTGTTCTTATGCGTATTTAATAAAATCTTCGGACCTTTACAATACTTTCCCAGAAGCTTGCATGTGCACACATTCTGAAGTTTATGACCAAGCTTATGCCAGGCACAAATGCGAGGTTTAACTGTAGGGGGCAGCAATGCAACTAAAGGGGGTCTACGCCCCTTTAAATCTAAAAGAAAATGAAAACCACAAGGTTTGTTTGCTGAGACGTCAAGAAAGTACTGCATATTTGCAAGGATGTATTGGTAAGTTTTGCTCCAACATTAAATTAAAAACGAATTTTCCTTCATGAAGGTTTTTTTTTCTTTGAAGTGTTGTTTGACCAGGTTCTACCTTGCCAGCTGTCTCAACCCTTAGCATATATCTTTGGTAGACAGTGTTAGTCAGGAAGTGGGACCACAAGGCTATCGAGAGGGGAATCCATCAGTCAATGACCTGACATCCCTGAAGCAGGCTTCAGGGAGTTCTGGTGGTTGGGGGTGGAAAATTATTTTGGGGTTTGAAAGGAGTTGGATTTGGTATAATCATACTGTTCGTACGGTTTTGTATTTTTTGGTTTTGTTCATACTGTTAAATATTTCTGCGTTTTAATAAATAATGATGGTATACACCTGTTGCATGGTTAAATGTATCCTTCTTGGAAGTGTAACCAATAGACAGAGAAATATTTCCATTTTTTACATTAGTAAATAAAGAGAAGCAGTTGAAATTGGGTCTAAATGCAAATGTTGAATAACTATGTCCTTCAATTGCAAAATAAAATAACGGAAAAATGCTCACTGAAATAGGAGAAAAATCTCAACGAACCATCGTGTTCTATGTAAAATGCCCTTAGATAGACTTCCGGAGAAATTACACAGTACAGCATTACCTAATACAGATTCATAGATGGCCACGATACCACGAGATAAGAAATAGTCCATGTCATCACAGTTCACTTAATTTCCCAAATTTCCCCAGCCTGAGTTTGGCTGTCCTTGAACTTCAAACATGTCCAGTGAAACAGAGTGGGGCTGGCTCGTCTGAGGTTTCTGCCTGATGTAGGTGCTTCCAGTCCGTTAACCCATCTCTCACAAATGGGTCATCAGCTCCACTGGGGAAATGTCTGCACATTCCACAAGAAAGCGTGCCCTGATTCACACTGTATTCCATCTAAAAGATGTCCACACCTCTTTGATGAGCAACACCTTGATTTTCCATTTCCATTTCCGACCAGGGTTTCTTTATCCAAGGTCGCGGTGACGTAGCATCAGCTGAAAAGGCTGCTAACTAGTTTGCTGAAGGCAGTGCAGGGCATCTGCCTGTGAAGTAGAATCCAGAGCATCCAGATGCCTCCTACAACTCGTTTCAACGTTACATTCTAAGCAGAATACAAATAAGACACTCAAAGAGTCAACAATAACACGCAACAAATAATGTGGGAGGGCCAGTGGGTAACGTGGGAGGGCCAGTGGGTAACGTGGGAGGGCCAGTGGGTAACGTGGGAGGGCCAGTGGGTAACGTGGGAGGGCCAGTGGGTAACGTGGGAGGGCCAGTGGGTAACGTGGGAGGGCCAGTGGGTAACGTGGGAGGGCCAGTGGGTAATGTGGGAGGGCCAGTGGGTAACGTGGGAGGGCCAGTGGGTAACGTGGGAGGGTGAGTGCTGCCCAGGCACTGCCTACGCGGGTGCATCGTCATCAGTCATTCCTAATCTGAAGGAGGTTGTCTTCTACATTTCAATTGGCACAGTGTAGACATGGCTATGATGCACACCCATTTTCATGCATTCTACAAAGAACTTACATGCAGAGGGGAATGGGAAACATAATGTGACATAGAGTAGTTTTTCATAGTATGATAGTGCTGACATAATTATGCATATATTATTTAAATTATCATCAATCAATGGTTTTATTACAAAAGGAACATTTGAGTAGAAGCATGAAATTAAAGATATTATTATTGTTAACAACATGGGACTATTTCAATGCTGGTTTAGTTTTTCTGCAAGTTTATTATACACTGTGTTTCCCATGCCAGCCGTGACCTTTTTGATGTGAATTAAAATACTGACATCAGCTCGTATACACACTCATGACTTCACCCGACAGAGAAAGGACGAGTATTTAATTGAACTAGCAACTGTTCCACTGGAACAGAAATTAATGTTAATGTCTTAGCTTTTGTTCAACTGAAGCTGAGCTTAGCAGGGACAAAGTGTGTGTGTGTGTGTGTGT
>NC_082395.1:17277124-17399624 GCF_031168955.1 Gadus macrocephalus | reverse complement strand
TAGATACAATGCACAGCACAACATAAAAGAACATTTTCGCGCAGACTTTATCACTGGTACAAATGAAAGTCACCATAACACTGTAATGGTGAAAAAAATAAGGGGTAACACTGTTGTTTTTTATTGATCGTCATGAAAAAAATAAAAGGGGTAACACTGTCGATATTTATCAAATAAAACAGAGACTGTGGTTTTTCTTTGGTCGTCATGAAAAAAAACACAAGTGGTAACACTGTCGTTTTAATCAAATGAAACATGAGGGGTAACACTGTCGATTTAATCAAATGAAACATAAGGGGTAACACTGTCGTTTTTTATCGGTCGTCATAAAAAAAACATGAGGGGTAACACTGTCGATATTTATCAAATAAAACATAGGGGGTAACTCTGTCGTTTTTTATTGGCCGTCATGAAATAAACATAAGGGGTAACACTGTCGATATTTATCAAATAAAACATAGGGGGTAACACTGTTGTTTTTCTTTGGTCGTCATGAAAAAAACCACAAGGGGTAACACTGTTGTTTTTTATTGGTCGTCATGAAAAAAACCACAAGGGGTAACACAGTCGTTTTTAATTGGTCGTCAAGAAAAAAACCTAAAGGGGTAACACTGTTGTTTTTTATTGGTCGTCATGAAAAAAATCATAAGGGGTAACACTGTTGTTTTTTATTAGTCGTCGTGAAAAAAAACATATGGGGTAACACTGTCGATATTTATCAATTAAAACACTGACGTTTTTATCAAATGAAACATGAGGGGTGACTGTCGTTTTTTATTGGTCGTCATAAAAAAAAACATAAGGGGTAACACTGTTGTCTTTGTCAAATAAAATAGAAAGGGTAACTGTCGTATTTTATTGGTCGTCATGAAAAAAAACATAAGGGGTAACACTGTTGTTTTTTAATTGGTCGTCATGAATAAAAACATAAGGGGTAACACTGTTGTTTTTTATTGGTCGTCATGAAAAAAAACATATTTGAACAAAAGAAAAAATGTGTCCTTGTCAAATAAAATATAAGGGGTAACACTGTTGTCTTTGTCAAATAAAATATAAGGGGTAACACTGTCGTTTTTCTTTGGTTGTCATGAAAAAAAACATAAGGGGTAACACTGTTGTTTTTTATTGGTCGTCATGAAAAAAAACATAAGGGGTAACACTGTCGTTTTTTATTGGTCGTCATGAAAAAAAACATAAGGGGTAACACTGTTGTTTTTTATTGGTCGTCATGAAAAAAAACTTAAGGGGTAACACTGTCGATATTTATCAATTAAAACATAGGGGGTAACACTATCGTTTTTCTTTGGTCGTCATGAAAAAAAACATAAGGGGTAACACTGTCATTATTCTTTGGTCGTCATGAAAAAAAACATAAGGGGTAACACTGTCGTTTTTCTTTGGTCGTCATGAAAAAAAACATAAGGGGTAACACTGTCGTTTTTTATTGGTCGTCATGAAAAAAAACATAAGGGGTAACACTGTTGTTTTTCATTGGTCGTCATGATAAAAAACATAAGGGGTAACACTGTCGATAATTATCAATTAAAACATAGGGGGTAACACTATCGTTTTTCTTTGGTCGTCATGAAGAAAAACATAAGGGGTAACACTGTTGTCTTTGTCAAATGAAATATAAGGGGTAACACTGTCGTTTTTTATTGGTCGTCATGAAAAAAACATGAGGGGTAACACTGGTGTTTTTTATTGGTCGTCATGAAAAAAAACATACGGGGTAACACTGTCGTTTTTTATTGGTCGTCATGAAAAAAAACATAAGGGGTAACACTGTTGTTTTTTATTGGTCGTCATGATAAAAAACATAAGGGGTAACACTGTCGATAATTATCAATTAAAACATAGGGGGTAACACTATCGTTTTTCTTTGGTCGTCATGAAGAAAAACATAAGGGGTAACACTGTTGTCTTTGTCAAATGAAATATAAGGGGTAACACTGTCGTTTTTTATTGGTCGTCATGAAAAAAACATGAGGGGTAACACTGGTGTTTTTTATTGGTCGTCATGAAAAAAAACATACGGGGTAACACTGTCGTTTTTTATTGGTCGTCATGAAAAAAAACATAAGGGGTAACACTGTTGTTTTTTATTGGTCATCATGAAAAAAAACATAAGGGGTAACACTGTTGTTTTTTATTGGTCGTCATGAAAAAAAACATAAGGGGTAACACTGTTGTCTTTGTCAAATAAAATATAGGGGGTAACACTGTCGTTTTTTTCTTTGGTCGTCATGAAAAAAAACATAAGGTGTAACACTGTTGTTTTTTATTGGTCGTCATGAAAAAAAACATAAGGGGTAACACTGTTGTTTTTTATTGGTCGTCATGAAAAAAAACATAAGGGGTAACACTGTTGTTTTTTATTGGTCGTCATGAAAAAAAACATAAGGGGTAACACTGTTGTTTTTTATTGGTCGTCATGAAAAAAAACATAAGGGGTAACACTGTTGTCTTTGTCAAATAAAATATAAGGGGTAACACTGTCGTTTTTCTTTGGTCGTCATGAAAAAAAACATAAGGGGTAACACTGTTGTTTTTTATTGGTCGTCATGAAAAAAAACATAAGGGGTAACACTGTCGTTTTTTATTGGTCGTCATGAAAAAAAACATAAGGGGTAACACTGTTGTTTTTTATTGGTCGTCATGAAAAAAAACATAAGGGGTAACACTGTTGTTTTTTATTGGTCGTCATGAAAAAAAACATAAGGGGTAACACTGTTGTTTTTTATTGGTCGTCATGAAAAAAAACATAAGGGGTAACACTGTTGTTTTTTATTGGTCGTCATGAAAAAAAACATAAGGGGTAACACTGTTGTCTTTGTCAAATAAAATATAAGGGGTAACACTGTCGTTTTTCTTTGGTCGTCATGAAAAAAAACATAAGGGGTAACACTGTTGTTTTTTATTGGTCGTCATGAAAAAAAACATAAGGGGTAACACTGTCGTTTTTTATTGGTCGTCATGAAAAAAAACATAAGGGGTAACACTGTTGTTTTTTATTGGTCGTCATGAAAAAAAACATAAGGGGTAACACTGTTGTTTTTTATTGGTCGTCATGAAAAAAAACATAAGGGGTAACACTGTCGATATTTATCAATTAAAACATAGGGGGTAACACTATCGTTTTTCTTTGGTCGTCATGAAAAAAAACATAAGGGGTAACACTCGTTATTCTTTGGTCGTCATGAAAAAAAACATAAGGGGTAACACTGTCGTTTTTCTTTGGTCGTCATGAAAAAAAACATAAGGGGTAACACTGTTGTTTTTTATTGGTCGTCAAGAAAAAAAACATGAGGGGTAACACTGTTGTTTTGTATTGGTCGTAATGAAAAAAAACATAAGGGGTAACACTGTTGTCTTTGTCAAATAAAACATAAGGGGTAACACTGTCGTATTTTATTGGTCTTCATGAAAAAAAACATAAGGGGTAACACTGTCGATATTTATCAATTAAAATATAGGGGGTAACACTGTTGTTTTATCAAATGAAACATGAGGGGTGCTCTGTCGTTTTTCTTTGGTCGTCATGAAAAAAAACATACGGGGTAATACTGTCGTTTTTTTATTGGTCGTCATGAAAAAAAACATAAGGGGTAACACTGTTGTTTTTTATTGGTCGTCATGAAAAAAAACATAAGGGGTAACACTGTTGTTTTTTATTGGTCGTCATGAAAAAAAACATAAGGGGTAACACTGTTGTTTTTTATTGGTCGTCATGAAAAAAAACATAAGGGGTAACACTGTTGTTTTTTATTGGTCGTCATGAAAAAAAACATAAGGGGTAACACTGTTGTCTTTGTCAAATAAAATATAAGGGGTAACACTGTCGTTTTTCTTTGGTCGTCATGAAAAAAAACATAAGGGGTAACACTGTTGTTTTTTATTGTTCGTCATGAAAAAAAACATAAGGGGTAACACTGTCGTTTTTTATTGGTCGTCATGAAAAAAAACATAAGGGGTAACACTGTTGTTTTTTATTGGTCGTCATGAAAAAAAACATAAGGGGTAACACTGTTGTTTTTTATTGGTCGTCATGAAAAAAAACATAAGGGGTAACACTGTCGATATTTATCAATTAAAACATAGGGGGTAACACTATCGTTTTTCTTTGGTCGTCATGAAAAAAAACATAAGGGGTAACACTCGTTATTCTTTGGTCGTCATGAAAAAAAACATAAGGGGTAACACTGTCGTTTTTCTTTGGTCGTCATGAAAAAAAACATAAGGGGTAACACTGTTGTTTTTTATTGGTCGTCAAGAAAAAAAACATGAGGGGTAACACTGTTGTTTTGTATTGGTCGTAATGAAAAAAAACATAAGGGGTAACACTGTTGTCTTTGTCAAATAAAACATAAGGGGTAACACTGTCGTATTTTATTGGTCTTCATGAAAAAAAACATAAGGGGTAACACTGTCGATATTTATCAATTAAAATATAGGGGGTAACACTGTTGTTTTATCAAATGAAACATGAGGGGTGCTCTGTCGTTTTTCTTTGGTCGTCATGAAAAAAAACATACGGGGTAATACTGTCGTTTTTTTATTGGTCGTCATGAAAAAAAACATAAGGGGTAACACTGTTGTTTTTTATTGGTCGTCATGAAAAAAAACATAAGGGGTAACACTGTTGTTTTTTATTGGTCGTCATGAAAAAAAACATAAGGGGTAACACTGTCGATATTTATCAATTAAAGCACAGGGGGTAACACTGTCGTTATTCTTTGGTCGTCATGAAAAAAAACATAAGGGGTAACACTGTCGTTTTTTATTGGTCGTCATGAAAAAAAACATAAGGGGTAACACTGTTGTTTTTTATTGGTCGTCAAGAAAAAAAACATGAGGGGTAACACTGTTGTTTTGTATTGGTCGTAATGAAAAAAAACATAAGGGGTAACACTGTTGTCTTTGTCAAATAAAACATAAGGGGTAACACTGTCGTATTTTATTGGTCTTCATGAAAAAAAACATAAGGGGTAACACTGTCGATATTTATCAATTAAAATATAGGGGGTAACACTGTTGTTTTATCAAATGAAACATGAGGGGTGCTCTGTCGTTTTTCTTTGGTCGTCATGAAAAAAAACATACGGGGTAATACTGTCGTTTTTTTATTGGTCGTCATGAAAAAAAACATAAGGGGTAACACTGTTGTTTTTTATTGGTCGTCATGAAAAAAAACATAAGGGGTAACACTGTTGTTTTTTATTGGTCGTCATGAAAAAAAACATAAGGGGTAACACTGTCGATATTTATCAATTAAAGCACAGGGGGTAACACTGTCGTTATTCTTTGGTCGTCATGAAAAAAAACATAAGGGGTAACACTGTCGTTTTTCTTTGGTCGTCATGAAAAAAAACATAAGGGGTAACACTGTCGTTTTTTATTGGTCGTCATGAAAAAAAACATAAGGGGTAACACTGTTGTTTTTTATTGGTCGTCAAGAAAAAAAACATAAGGGGTAACACTGTTGTTTTTTATTGGTCGTCATGAAAAAAAACATAAGGGGTAACACTGTCGATAATTATCAATTAAAACATAGGGGGTAACACTATCGTTTTTCTTTGGTCGTCATGAAAAAAAACATAAGGGGTAACACTGTTGTCGTTGTCAAATGAAATATAAGGGGTAACACTGTCGTTTTTTATTGGTCGTCATGAAAAAAACATAAGGGGTAACACTGTTGTTTTTTATTGGTCGTCATGAAAAAAAACATAAGGGGTAACACTGGTGTTTTTTATTGGTCGTCATGAAAAAAAACATAAGGGGTAACACTGTTGTCTTTGTCAAATAAAATATCAGGGGTAACACTGTCGTTTTTTATTGGTCGTCATGAAAAAAAACATAAGGGGTAACACTGTCGTTTTTTATCTGTCGTCATGAAAAACCCATAAGGGTAACACTATTGTTTTTTATTGGTCGTCATGAAAAAAAACATAAGGGAAATAATGGAAATTCACACATACATATATAACCACAGACATTTTCAAACTATAAATCTCAGTGGGAAATGGAGAGAGCTATGAGCCATCCCCCTGGTGACCGGGGTTCAAGTCCGGTTGATGCCCACTGGTGGAAGACTCTAATCTCTATTTCATGCGAATTATAAAGTCAAGTACAACCATTGTGTTGAATTTATTAGGTGTCTTGATAGTGCATTGATAAGGTCGGTGGTTAACACTCTAAACAGCTCAGGTTCGAATCCCCGCATAAACGTCGACTGGGGTACCACTGTTGTATTTTATTGGTCAACATGAAAAAAAACATAAGGGGTAACACTGTTGTTTTTTATTGGTCGTCATGAAAAAAAACATAAGGGGTAACACTGTTGTTTTTTATTGGTCGTCATGAAAAAAAACATAAGGGGTAACACTGTCGATAATTATCAATTAAAACATAGGGGGTAACACTATCGTTTTTATCAAATGAAACATGAGGGGTGACTGTCGTTTTTCTTTGGTCGTCATGAAAAAAAACATCAGGGGTAACACTGTCGTTTTTTATTGGTCGTCATGAAAAAAAACTTAAGGGGTAACACTGTTGTTTTTTATTGGTCGTCATGAAAAAAAACATAAGGGGTAACACTGTTGATAATTATCAATTAAAACATAGGGGGTAACACTATCGTTTTTATCAAATGAAACATGAGGGGTGACTGTCGTTTTCTTTGGTCGTCATGAAAAAAAACATAAGGGGTAACACTGTTGTTTTTTATTGGTCGTCATGAAAAAAAACATAAGGGGTAACACTGTCGATATTTATCAATTAAAGCATAGGGGGTAACACTGTCGTTATTCTTTGGTCGTCATGAAAAAAAACATAAGGGGTAACACTGTCGTTTTTCTTTGGTCGTCATGAAAAAAAACATAAGGGGTAACACTGTCGTTTTTTATTGGTCGTCATGAAAAAAAACATAAGGGGTAACACTGTTGTTTTTTATTGGTCATCAAGAAAAAAAACATAAGGGGTAACACTGTTGTTTTTTATTGGTCGTCATGAAAAAAAACATAAGGGGTAACACTGTCGATAATTATCAATTAAAACATAGGGGGTAACACTATCGTTTTTCTTTGGTCGTCATGAAAAAAAACATAAGGGGTAACACTGTTGTCGTTGTCAAATGAAATATAAGGGGTAACACTGTCGTTTTTTATTGGTCGTCATGAAAAAAACATAAGGGGTAACACTGTTGTTTTTTATTGGTCGTCATGAAAAAAAACATAAGGGGTAACACTGGTGTTTTTTATTGGTCGTCATGAAAAAAAACATAAGGGGTAACACTGTTGTCTTTGTCAAATAAAATATCAGGGGTAACACTGTCGTTTTTTATTGGTCGTCATGAAAAAAAACATAAGGGGTAACACTGTCGTTTTTTATCTGTCGTCATGAAAAACCCATAAGGGTAACACTATTGTTTTTTATTGGTCGTCATGAAAAAAAACATAAGGGAAATAATGGAAATTCACACATACATATATAACCACAGACATTTTCAAACTATAAATCTCAGTGGGAAATGGAGAGAGCTATGAGCCATCCCCCTGGTGACCGGGGTTCAAGTCCGGTTGATGCCCACTGGTGGAAGACTCTAATCTCTATTTCATGCGAATTATAAAGTCAAGTACAACCATTGTGTTGAATTTATTAGGTGTCTTGATAGTGCATTGATAAGGTCGGTGGTTAACACTCTAAACAGCTCAGGTTCGAATCCCCGCATAAACGTCGACTGGGGTACCACTGTTGTTTTTTATTGGTCAACATGAAAAAAAACATAAGGGGTAACACTGTTGTTTTTTATTGGTCGTCATGAAAAAAAACATAAGGGGTAACACTGTTGTTTTTTATTGGTCGTCATGAAAAAAAACATAAGGGGTAACACTGTCGATAATTATCAATTAAAACATAGGGGGTAACACTATCGTTTTTATCAAATGAAACATGAGGGGTGACTGTCGTTTTTCTTTGGTCGTCATGAAAAAAAACATCAGGGGTAACACTGTCGTTTTTTATTGGTCGTCATGAAAAAAAACTTAAGGGGTAACACTGTTGTTTTTTATTGGTCGTCATGAAAAAAAACATAAGGGGTAACACTGTTGATAATTATCAATTAAAACATAGGGGGTAACACTATCGTTTTTATCAAATGAAACATGAGGGGTGACTGTCGTTTTCTTTGGTCGTCATGAAAAAAAACATAAGGGGTAACACTGTTGTTTTTTATTGGTCGTCATGAAAAAAAACATAAGGGGTAACACTGTCGATATTTATCAATTAAAATATAGGGGGTAACACTGTTGTTTTATCAAATGAAACATGAGGGGTGCTCTGTCGTTTTTCTTTGGTCGTCATGAAAAAAAACATACGGGGTGACACTGTCGTTTTTTATTGGTAGTCATGAAAAAAAAAATAAGGGGTAACACTGTCGTTACTCTTTGGTCGTCATGAAAAAAAACATAAGGGGTAACACTGTCGTTTTTCTTTGGTCGTCATGAAAAAAAACATAAGGGGTAACACTGTCGTTTTTTATTGGTCGTCATGAAAAAAAACATAAGGGGTAACACTGTTGTTTTTGTCAAATAAAATATAGGGGGTAACACTGTCGTTTTTCTTTGGTCGTCATGAAAAAAAACATAAGGGGTAACACTGTCGTTTTTCTTTGGTCGTCATGAAAAAAAACATAAGGGGTAACACTGTCGTTTTTTATTGGTCGTCATGAAAAAAAACATAAGGGGTAACACTGTTGTTTTTGTCAAATAAAATATAGGGGGTAACACTGTCGTTTTTCTTTGGTCGTCATGAAAAAAAACATAATGGGTAACACTGTCTTTTTTTATTGGTCGTCATGAAAAAAAACATAAGGTGTAACACTGTTGTTTTTTATTGGTCGTCATGAAAAAAAACATAAGGGGTAACACTGTTTATTATTGGTCGTCATGAAAAAAAACATAAGGGGTAACACTGTTTTTTATTGGTCGTCATGAAAAAAAACATAAGGGGTAACACTGTTGTCTTTGTCAAATAAAATATAAGGGGTAACACTGTCGTTTTTCTTTGGTCGTCATGAAAAAAAACATAAGGGGTAACACTGTTGTTTTTTATTGGTCGTCATGAAAAAAAACATAAGGGGTAACACTGTTGTTTTTTATTGGTCGTCATGAAAAAAAACATAAGGGGTAACACTGTCGATATTTATCAATTAAAACATAGGGGGTAACACTATCGTTTTTCTTTGGTCGTCATGAAAAAAAACATAAGGGGTAACACTCGTTATTCTTTGGTCGTCATGAAAAAAAACATAAGGGGTAACACTGTCGTTTTTCTTTGGTCGTCATGAAAAAAAACATAAGGGGTAACACTGTTGTTTTTTATTGGTCGTCAAGAAAAAAAACATAAGGGGTAACACTGTTGTTTTGTATTGGTCGTAATGAAAAAAAAACATAAGGGGTAACACTGTTGTCTTTGTCAAATAAAACATAAGGGGTAACACTGTCGTATTTTATTGGTCTTCATGAAAAAAAACATAAGGGGTAACACTGTCGATATTTATCAATTAAAATATAGGGGGTAACACTGTTGTTTTATCAAATGAAACATGGGGGGTAACACTGTCGTTATTCTTTGGTCGTCATGAAAAAAAACATAAGGGGTAACACTGTCGTTTTTCTTTGGTCGTCATGAAAAAAAACATAAGGGGTAACACTGTCGTTTTTTATTGGTCGTCATGAAAAAAAACATAAGGGGTAACACTGTTGTTTTTTATTGGTCGTCAAGAAAAAAAACATAAGGGGTAACACTGTTGTTTTTTATTGGTCGTCATGAAAAAAAACATAAGGGGTAACACTGTCGATAATTATCAATTAAAACATAGGGGGTAACACTATCGTTTTTCTTTGGTCGTCATGAAAAAAAACATAAGGGGTAACACTGTTGTCTTTGTCAAATGAAATATAAGGGGTAACACTGTCGTTTTTTATTGGTCGTCATGAAAAGAAAAAAGGGGTAACACTGTTGTTTTTTATTGGTCGTCATGAAAAAAAACATAAGGGGTAACACTGGTGTTTTTTATTGGTCGTCATGAAAAAAAACATAAGGGGTAACACTGTTGTCTTTGTCAAATAAAATATCAGGGGTAACACTGTCGTTTTTTATTGGTCGTTATGAAAAAAAACATAAGGGGTAACACTGTCGTTTTTTATTGGTCGTCATGAAAAAAAACATAAGGGGTAACACTGTTGTTTTTGTCAAATAAAATATAGGGGGTAACACTGTCGTTTTTCTTTGGTCGTCATGAAAAAAAACATAAGGGGTAACACTGTCGTTTTTCTTTGGTCGTCATGAAAAAAAACATAAGGGGTAACACTGTCGTTTTTTATTGGTCGTCATGAAAAAAAACATAAGGGGTAACACTGTTGTTTTTGTCAAATAAAATATAGGGGGTAACACTGTCGTTTTTCTTTGGTCGTCATGAAAAAAAACATAAGGGGTAACACTGTCTTTTTTTATTGGTCGTCATGAAAAAAAACATAAGGTGTAACACTGTTGTTTTTTATTGGTCGTCATGAAAAAAAACATAAGGGGTAACACTGTTTATTATTGGTCGTCATGAAAAAAAACATAAGGGGTAACACTGTTTTTTATTGGTCGTCATGAAAAAAAACATAAGGGGTAACACTGTTGTCTTTGTCAAATAAAATATAAGGGGTAACACTGTCGTTTTTCTTTGGTCGTCATGAAAAAAAACATAAGGGGTAACACTGTTGTTTTTTATTGGTCGTCATGAAAAAAAACATAAGGGGTAACACTGTTGTTTTTTATTGGTCGTCATGAAAAAAAACATAAGGGGTAACACTGTCGATATTTATCAATTAAAACATAGGGGGTAACACTATCGTTTTTCTTTGGTCGTCATGAAAAAAAACATAAGGGGTAACACTCGTTATTCTTTGGTCGTCATGAAAAAAAACATAAGGGGTAACACTGTCGTTTTTCTTTGGTCGTCATGAAAAAAAACATAAGGGGTAACACTGTTGTTTTTTATTGGTCGTCAAGAAAAAAAACATAAGGGGTAACACTGTTGTTTTGTATTGGTCGTAATGAAAAAAAAACATAAGGGGTAACACTGTTGTCTTTGTCAAATAAAACATAAGGGGTAACACTGTCGTATTTTATTGGTCTTCATGAAAAAAAACATAAGGGGTAACACTGTCGATATTTATCAATTAAAATATAGGGGGTAACACTGTTGTTTTATCAAATGAAACATGGGGGGTAACACTGTCGTTATTCTTTGGTCGTCATGAAAAAAAACATAAGGGGTAACACTGTCGTTTTTCTTTGGTCGTCATGAAAAAAAACATAAGGGGTAACACTGTCGTTTTTTATTGGTCGTCATGAAAAAAAACATAAGGGGTAACACTGTTGTTTTTTATTGGTCGTCAAGAAAAAAAACATAAGGGGTAACACTGTTGTTTTTTATTGGTCGTCATGAAAAAAAACATAAGGGGTAACACTGTCGATAATTATCAATTAAAACATAGGGGGTAACACTATCGTTTTTCTTTGGTCGTCATGAAAAAAAACATAAGGGGTAACACTGTTGTCTTTGTCAAATGAAATATAAGGGGTAACACTGTCGTTTTTTATTGGTCGTCATGAAAAAAAAAAAGGGGTAACACTGTTGTTTTTTATTGGTCGTCATGAAAAAAAACATAAGGGGTAACACTGGTGTTTTTTATTGGTCGTCATGAAAAAAAACATAAGGGGTAACACTGTTGTCTTTGTCAAATAAAATATCAGGGGTAACACTGTCGTTTTTTATTGGTCGTTATGAAAAAAAACATAAGGGGTAACACTGTCGTTTTTTATCTGTCGTCATGAAAAACCCATAAGGGTAACACTATTGTTTTTTATTGGTCGTCATGAAAAAAAACATAAGGGAAATAATGGAAATTCACACATACATATATAACCACAGACATTTTCAAACTATAAATCTCAGTGGGAAGTGGAGAGAGCTATGAGCCATCCCCCTGGTGACCGGGGTTCAAGTCCGGTTGATGCCCACTGGTGGAAGACTCTAATCTCTATTTCATGCGAATTATAAAGTCAAGTACAACCATTGTGTAGAATTTATTAGGTGTCTTGATAGTGCATTGATAAGGTCGGTGGTTAACACTCTAAACAGCTCAGGTTCGAATCCCCGCATAAACGTCGACTGGGGTAACACTGTCGTTTTTTATTGGTCGTCATGAAAAAAAACTTAAGGGGTAACACTGTTGTTTTTTATTGGTCGTCATGAAAAAAAACATAAGGGGTAACACTGTCGATAATTATCAATTAAAACATAGGGGGTAACACTATCGTTTTTATCAAATGAAACATGAGGGGTGACTGTCGTTTTTCTTTGGTCGTCATGAAAAAAAACATAAGGGGTAACACTGTTGTTTTTTATTGGTCGTCATGAAAAAAAACATAAGGGGTAACACTGTCGATATTTATCAATTAAAATATAGGGGGTAACACTGTCGTTTTATCAAATGAAACATGGGTGGTGACTGTCGTTTTTCTTTGGTCGTCATGAAAAAAAACATAAGGGGTAACACTGTCGTTTTTTATTGGTCGTCATGAATAAAAACATAAGGGGTAACACTGTTGTTTTTTATTGGTCGTCATGAAAAAAAACATATTTGAACAAAAGAAAAAATTTGTCCTTGTCAAATAAAATATAAGGGGTAACACTGTTGTTTTTCATCTGTCATCATGGGAAAAAAACATGAGGGGTAACACTGTTGTCTTTGTCAAATAAAATATAGGGGGTAACACTATCGTTTTTACTTTGGTCGTCATGAAATAAAACATAACATAACATAAAATACTGTCGTATTTTATTGGTCGTCATGAAAAAAAACATAAGGGGTAACACTGTCGATATTTATCAATTAAAATATAGGGGGTAACACTGTCGTTTTATCAAATGAAACATGAGGGGTGACTCTGTCGTTTTTCTTTGGTCGTCATGAAAAAAAACATACGGGGTAACACTGTCGTCTTTTATTGGTCGTCATGAAAAAAAACATAAGGGGTAACACTGTTGTTTTTTATTGGTCGTCATGAAAAAAAACATATTTGAAAAAAAGAAAAAAATTGTCCTTGTCAAATAAAATATAAGGGAATTATATTTTCCCTTATATAAAATATATAAATGTTAGCCTCCTCTGTTGTCTCGCCATGGACTGGCGAGACAAACTGTTGTTTTTCATCAGTCATCATGGGAAAAAAACATAAGGGGTAACACTGTCGTTTTTATCAAATGAAACGTAAAGGGTAACACTGTCGTTTTTTATCTGTCGTCATGAAAAACCCATAAGGGGTAACACTGTCGAAATGTATCGAATAAAACATAGGGGGTAACATCGACGACAACTTTATCAATTTTAACTGGCATTCAAGTTTTAGATCTTTCGAGGATAACATGATCCAAAAATATCTGAAAATAATCTCAAGGGCAAGCGAAATGTATAAATGCCAAAAGATGTGGAGTGTTCTTTTTTTATTTACTTATTTCGGAGTTGAAAGGAAAAGTAGGCCTATAGTGTAGTGACTTTAATGTGTTCCATCCCAGCAGAAATACAGTTCGTCTGTTGATATTCTTAAATCAGTTCCTCTGGAATTAAAGATACCTGACCTGAACCTGACCTGAAATATACAGTAAAAAAGTAAATATACCGAAACTTACTTGATAATCTAGTCCAGTGTGTTTGACTTCCAGCACAAACGTGTGCCCAAAATGTGACATTTGTCTCCCTTTCGCTCCAAATAATTTTAAGTGCCTTTCAAATTATGTTAAAATATGAACTTGAAATGTATGTGCACTTATAGGCAATGTATTTAAAAAGAAGATGCATTAATTTTAACTGCTTATTTATAAGCTGCTTTAAGTCTAAGATAACTAATTCTAAGCTGCTTCATTCTAAGCATCTTATACTTAGCCTAGATGTAAAATGCTTCAATCTTACACAGCTTAAATATTCGTTTTAATCAGATTTAGAATTAATTATGAAAATAACTGCTTACATTTAAACTGCTTCACGGTTAGCTTAGGAGGAAGAAAACTGACCATGTGGCTACTACACAGTTACTTATACATTTGACACTGCTTAATTCGTTATATATTCGTTATATTCACCTGAAATAGCCAGACCATTTTGCAAATACGTATTGCATATGCATATGCCAGAACAAATAAAACATGAGCTCATAGATTCATCTGGTTCCTAGCCTAGCTCTCAACAACAGAAACATTAACATCTTCTTTGCTGCATGGCCATCGGTGCTCAATTGTAAGAATAGCTTCAATTTTCATCACATGAAACATTTATTTGCTTAGTGAAGCTTAGTGAATGCAATATGCCCTTAAGGGCATCCCTAGAAAACTACAATCCTGTTTTTTAAGGGATTTAATGTGAGAGCATAGAGGATAGATTCCTCTCTGTTTTTGGGCATCCTTCAGGCTGAATACTCTCCCAGGTCCCTGATGATCCTGTAGACTAGTAGCCAGGATTGTTCTGCTTAGATTACTAGCAGATGCTTGCCTGAACAGCAGTACAGCAGCAACCCTACATGTGTTACTGCCGCTGTAATGCTGATGCTATCCAACTGTGATTAACATGAATAATGTATTCTGCAGCACTCTTCCACCTCGTTCACATGAGGGCATAGACTCTGAAAAAAGCCTTCATTCTGGTTTTATTGTGGTCAAGATGTTAGAAAAGTACATTGTGTTTGTGGTACACGACATGTTTCCATCAACTAATCAATTAGGGAATCAATCCGTTGGCCATTTAATGAATCACTAACTACTACAACAAGGGGTGGGAAATCGCCCTGGAGACCGAGTACTTGGATCCAGATAGACTTGTTTATTTAGTCAATGGGAATTAACATTGGCCCGAGAGGAGGGGGGGCTCTCCATTGTGGACGTGGCTTAATGATGAGCCAGGAAGTGACATCACGCTGGTCGGGAGGGAAGGCCATTGATGGATTCCACAGGAACTCTCTCTGGCTCTCTCTCTCTTGCTCTGGGTGGCGAGACAAACCATCCGTCTACGACTTAATGGACAAACTTTGTCAAACACGCACTACGTCTCATATTATTAAGTTTCCACCTTGATAACCAGAATAATACTTTCCTTAAAGCATGTGAAAGTTCACTGTATTTATAACCCTATATCACATATCACAACATCTGTTTGGAATCTAAAACAGATGAAGAGATAAAAATAGTTGATCTGCGAGCATATTGTTTTCAAAGATACCTCTCACTTCTTTGCCTCGCTGTGAAGGAGCTATCCAGACTGGGAGAAAGTGCAAAGTTGCTCCTCTGATGTTGTTTAGTCACGTCTGGAGCGAGTTCCGCCATGGCATCAAACCAACCCGTCTTCTCTGTTACCGTCTTCAAACCCAAGTCAAATCTCTTCCCAGGAACCCAGCTGAAAAGAGAAACTTTAATAGATTTAGTGGTCTCTTTGTAAAATTTGATTCGCTGCAACCCTGTGTCTGAGGATCTTCCTATTGATTTTCCATGTGAAGTCTGTTGAAACAGACTCTGTAACATCCACCACTGTTATTCCAAAAAGTCCCATGAATTTCTTTTTACATATAAAGACAATGATGATGAATCTATAAAGGGGAAATGGAATAGCATAACAATAAATAATCTAAAAACAGTGTCAGCACTGCTACGAATTTATTCAAGTTTGTGTAACACAGCATTAAACCTGATGGAGCAAAAGAAAACCAGAAACGACGTTCAAGAGCTGTAGGGTGAGGGAATTTGTTTCTTTTCTCCTTGTGTGTTTGAAGTCCGAAGTCAGCCATTTCCCTGGACCCCTCACACACCTCTGACTAAAGCCCAAGATGGATGCCCGTGTGAAGCCTGGATCATCTGTCTTCCAGGTTGGCCTCACATGTTTCTCATCTAGACCTTCGCCATCCAGCCCTCACACTCCCCCAGGAGGTGCCCAACCAAAGCCTCTCCCTGTGCTGGGGAAATCACTGTCCCCCCCCCTTCACAGAAAGCCCCCTGGGGTGGATTCAGGCAGGCACGGCTTGATGGTTTTAATGTGTGGAGGCAGATTTCCCAGCAGGAGAAATGCATTAAAAGCCACTCATGAGGATGAGGGGTGCCAGAGGGGAGGTTAGAGGTCAAGGCCCACTCAGAGGGTGTGTCTTTGCTACTCCAAAGATCTGTATTGTTTTGAGATTTAGGAGTTCAAAAACACTTGTTTTTTTTCCAATTAGGTCAACACTAGGTTACCGACGAGAATGTTCACAAAATGAACATCTGACTTATAATAATAAGGAAACTCAAATTAGCAACAAGTAATGTTTCTCAGCCTCATTTGTAAATTGCTAAATAGATACATGCTAAATGTATCTATTTCGAACAAAGTTGGCTCCACTTATACTATAAAGTATGTATCAACACAGCATGAGCCTGGATGAAAAATAATACTGTGCTTTTCAATGCTAAACTTTGAGTGCTTTCTAACTTATCATACATTTTTAACTTTAACTTGTGACCTTGAGAAACAGAGTAACATGGAGGAGTCTAGCCAAGCCTGGTTCTGTCTTCTTTCCCAGCCTGTATAGGAAGTGCTCTACCTCGCCGTGTGCCTGCGAGGGCCCCTAACGACAATAGCAGAGGCCTCTGTGCATACCTTCACTGGTGGACTCATTACAGTCGACCCCCCCGGCGGCCTCAACATAACCTCTGGGCCAACTCTGGCCCTGGCATGGCCCTGCGGTGGGCTCCCAGTGCTGGGGTCTCAGGCCACACAGGGGGCTGAATAAGGGCCCTCTTACCTTTGAGGTTTCACAAGCGTCACTTTAGATCAACTTTACAGTGATTTGTAAGGAAATGATCACTCTGAAATATGGCCTGGACATTGGGGGTCAACGCAGAACCCATTGACTGGGAGTTAAACCCCCTAGCCACTAGTAAACATCTATCCCCAGAGGACGAAGGGAGATGTAAAACCAATCATCATCCTATAGATTCCTTTGGGTGAGTTACGGTGAATTTACCGGAATAAATTGGTTAATAATCTAGCAATATTTTGGACAGAAGGCTTGTCATAACCACTGGAGGCCTTGACAGTTGCTGCACTTCCATATTTTGATCTGAGTCATCACTCTTGCTGGAAAGTTCCCATATTTCCCGCTCAGAATTCCAAGGAGTGAATGCTTTTTCCCACTTGGAAGGTGGTCGTTAAGGTTGGTCCCATATGGCTTCACCTCTGAGCCCAGCACAACCTCTGGTCAATCTCTGGTCCATCTATGATCTTTATCACAACCCATGACTATTTAGACTAATGTTTTTACAGAACAAAAGTCACAGATGAAAAAAAGATTTTATTTTTCTTCCTTCATGTCTTCATATTAAATTCACCAATTATTTTCACCATATAACTGACCTTTTGTTAAACGATCCACTGTTCATATTAACACTCACTCTCAAGCCTCACCCTCGTTGCCCAACGACATTGAAATGAAGATGTGTATCCTTTCAAAGTTTCCCAAAACAGTAAAATGATAAATCTTTTGAAATCGTTGATAGCTACATCTTTCACACTCACTGTCCTTGGTACAAGATGGAAACGTGGCCCTGTTTGAGACACCTTTCTGGGAGCTATTTACCAACGGATGAGCCAAACCAAACATTAGCTGTTTCCCTCTGTTGCCCAGAGACAAAACGTGAGGTGTTTTTCCTTGCGTTGTCCCTCCCTCTGTTTCCTCCTCCATGTGCCCTGTCTTGTTTCATGAAGACATGAAGACCCATAAAAGGCTACCAGTTCTCGTAAAGACCTTGACATTTAAAATGGCTTGTAAAGTCTTCCTTTAGTAAAAAGCACTTATGCGCTGCGAGCTGTGATACACAGCACTGACCGGTAGTCAGTTTGGTCTGTGGTCACCACCAAGTACAAACAGCAAGCCCCATGGCAGGGTTTCCTGTCTGCTTCTGATCCTTTATATGGAATCATCTGGGAGGAGATTTTCAATTAACATCTTGTGGTTTCTTTGTACAGTATTACAATAAAAATAAAAAAATCTCGGTTTGGGGTTGATACAACCACAGCTGAAGAACGTGCAACAAGATTACTGTTATCATCCGAAATCCTGTGATAAACGCCATGTTTGGACATATGTTTCGCAGATAAACCTTGTTCTAAATGACTCCAAATGCTTTAAAGTCCAGCTGGAAGTGTTTGGCTGGAGAAGTGGGCTGCAAATTGCTGAACTACATCCTGATGTCCCCTTTACTAAACATATCCCGCCAAGTCCACTACCGGCTGCCGAGGAAACAGTAATCGGTGGAAAATGAACATGATGTAATGTTAGGATTGGTGGAAAACAAGGTTCTGAAAATTCGCACTGTAGAAAAACTCATCTGGATATCATTGAACAGCATTTTATAGCTTGATCTATATACTATATTGCAAGAGTCCAACATGCAATAACCAATAATTAAACTTGACTTCGTACATTTAGTGAAACTGTTCAGAAAAATGTTTTTTCCTCACAGATTAGTAGCACTGCTTAACAAGAAGCTTTAATTATTTACTACAAAAATATAGTCATAAAATGAGCACGTTAACAGCACATAATTAACTAACTTATTTTTTTAACCATATGACATGTCATTTATAACATTTGCGTATAATATTTATTTGTCACAGTTGGATTACAATTATCGATTAAAATATGGACTAAATTATGAGAATAAGTATGATTTCAATAAAACACCTATTGTCCTCCTATCCATCACTAGAAGGTGGGTTCCTTCTCAATGTTCCTTCCTTTATGGTTAGGTTGATCATGCCCCACCCTCCTGAGTTGACCCTTTACAAGGTTCTGATTGGCTTCAACAACAGGTGACTGTATTTGATACCTTAACCTTTCAAGTGTTACCTCACAAGCAACAGATTTAAGCACACGCTTGAGGCGGAACAAAAGCCTATAGGACACATGAAATTAGCTATGATTCGGTTTTCCTATACTGAATACATCCTCAAAGAAACTGTATTGCTGTTTAATTGATGACCCCCAAGATCGTGTTGCAATTGACATACTGTTTTGTAATTGTTGCCTGATGTATTATCTCAACAAATTCAGTATTCTTTTTTTACCATACATTTCAACTCCTAATAGTAACATTGAAAAGCTCAACACACTATTAAAATGTATCTCTACACATTGAATTGCAACCCCATGTATTATGGATGGGTCATTTCTGCCAATACACAGCCCTAGATACAAGATCAAAGTGTCTGCTTTAGAAACGATTGATCTGTGTTATTTTCTCAGTTGGGGCGGGTGGGGTGAGGGTGAGAGGGAACAGAGATGGTGGTGGGTTGATACCAAACATTCAGTGGTTGGAGGAATGAGTAGGGGGGTTAGTATAAGAGTGCGTAGGGGGCTGTCAGACTTTAGTATAGGAAGGAGCAGAGGGTGGGGTCTGTCACGCAAGAATTGAGAAAAGAGCGAGAGAGAGGGAAAGGGGTTCTCAGGATCCCAAACCGCACTACTCCTCACTGCAGAAAGAGGTAAGAGAGATCAAATCCTGACAATACTTCTGTCCATATATATCCTACTCATAGTGATTGAGAAGTGCGTCGTTGTCGTTAAAAAACTGTTATTGAGTTGTAAAACCAGGCGTCTGTTTCCAATGTCACAGGAAATGTGCTTTGGGACAAGATGTTTTGAGTGATAGACTTCATCCCACATGATCTTGTTCTCATCACATCCAAGGACTCCCAACAATTGAAAGAAATCATACCGTGTTCGTGTTTTAATGAGACACCCAGATTTTTTTCATTTTTTATTTTTTTAAGATACTTTAAAAAGGGGATGGGTGCTTTTTTATACACAAATCCAAACTAAACATGTACAGAGTGTGATATAAATCGTTTGAATCTGGTATCCTATGGAGCTGTGATTGTTCACGCTGGAGCTCTACTTTGCTTGTGTTGACATTAGACAACCTGGTGTTTCTTGTCTTGGGGATGCAGAAAGACTTTAGTGCTCCCCTTGCGCTGGCTTGATTGCTTATCCAGATGTGTAACTTGAGCGGAGTTCTGTGCGTGTCCATAACGGTCAGCAGCTCAACGTGGTTCTGCTGCTCTATCGAACTTATATGGAGAAGATGTGGGGGATTATCACTCAAGTTCCTATAAGTTCAGCCAGTAAGACGATTGTGCTTGAAAACGTCTTGTCATCGTTAGTCAGCCTGGTACAGAAAACTGTAGGAGTAACTCTATTATACTACCATTGTAGATTTTAGGTACAATTATGTGGTATTACAGTTCATGAGCCTTTTATATTTGTACTTTTATCAGAATGATTGCCAACAAAATAATAGGTATTTTGTCAATGTGACCCAAAACATCTCAAATTACCGTTGGCTGGTCGATTGCCGCCTATCAACTGGCCAAGGAAACTGCAAGCTCTCACGTGTGTCAAGGTTGTCTGCAAAAACAAAATGGAAGACATTTGTTTTATTCTCCGTTGAAAATGCAACATTTCTAGCAATAAATGCAAATTACCATTTCGTTATCTTCACTCAGTGAATGTATATGATGTTTAGTTTGTTAGTAATTGCAATGTTTTCTATCGTTGCCTTGGTCATTCATATGGAATCGAATAACCCTGAAACCACGCAACACGCATGTATGAAATGATTGTCTTGGCGTTGTGTAATCATCTGAGCTTTCCGTTGGGTCTCACAAAAACCCAAGTTCGTCGAGTGACCTTCCCGGGGTCACTCGAAAATCGAAATCTTTATTGAAAGATTATCTAACAGCGGTTTAAATGTGTTGTTGAACAAAGCGTATCTATAAAAGGAACCAATGTAATGGATTTCTTTATGTGAAGGCAAAGCATACATAAAAATCTGTTGTGCCCCACAAATACACGTTGTCGTAATCCGTACCACAGAAGAATGCCTTTGCGTAACATGAAATAGCACATAACACAACAGCTTAGAAGAATACCCAACGCAAAGACATTGATTCAAACAACGTTCAAGTGGCTTGGTTTCAGGGCTACCAATGCCATATGAAACACCATGGCAGCGATAGAAAACATTGCATTGACTAACAAACTGACTGAAGTTTATGAAAATAAAATTCACATTCATTGCTAGAAATGCTATCAAAACGCATGTTAATGCAGAAACTATCTTTTCTACTGAGAATATAAAGAATGCAATCCCTTTGTTTTGGCAATATTATAGTATCGTATCTTAGAATTGCTGCTGTGCATCTGGGCAGTTTATTGTCGGAATGTGATTTCTGCTTTCATCTTTCTTCAACAGAGTGGCGGACAACACTATCTTTAGAGTCCCTGCTGTGACACGTTCTACCCAGAGGTGAAAGGTCAGAGGTCGCTCCGAGCTACAAAGTGTCAGAATGTCTGTGTGGCCCCTGCTTCTTGTCCTTTGCGCCATGGCGACCACGTCTCGAGGTTTGGCTCTCGAGTTTCTCTTCATCGGATGCATTTTGCACAAGCACAGTACACATGCAAATGCTAACACAAAACAGACACACAAAATATACACTTTGGCACACGCAACATATAAGACACACAACTAAACAGCCCACATCACACACACAGACACAATCCTACAGAAAACGCACACACAAACACACAGATGTAAAATGTACAACAAAGATTGCAGAGTAATCCAGAAGGAAAAGAAACAATGCTCTGGTATTTTTCAATAATAAAATGTTGGGAAAGAAACTATTGCTGCTCCTCATTTAGGTGATTACCTTGACCTTGGCCTTACCTTCAATACACATAGGTTTAAGTTAAAAAATGTCTATTAGTCTTTCCTCCACTTTCCCAGGACAAATGCAACCACTGGTGGTTTAATTTATCGTTATTGTTGGGTTCATAGAACCAACAATAAAAGTATATCCGTTAACCACAAAAAATATATAGGGGAGTACTGTTAATGATACCGATTTTGTGTGTCTGTGTGTGTATCATGTTTAGGATCACGGAGGAACGACAATTCAGACGGTATGATTGCATTTCTTTTCTAAAATAAAAACAGAATAAGTGCATGTAGAATCAGATTGTTGTGCAGTCCGGTTCCACACAGCCGCGTGTCGACCGAGCAGCTGCTAAGCCAATCTCACGGCTTGTCTCGTCCTCGTACCTTCAGCCAACCATGAGTGGACCACTTGGTTCAACGTGGACCATCCCGGGGGCCGTGGGGACTACGAGCAGCTGGAAGCAATCCGCTTCTACTACCGCTCCAGGGTGTGCCCTGTCCCACGGGCACTGGAGGCCCGGACCACGGACTGGGTCCCGGCCCGCGAGACGGGGGAGACGGTGCACGCCGACCCCACGGTGGGTTTCTGGTGCCTCAATGAAGAGCAGGGTCCGGGGAGGAACTGCTCCAACTACTCTGTCCGCTTCCTCTGCCCGAAAGGTAGGTGTGATCAGTGCAGTACAGGCGGCTCAAATTAGTTAATTTAGGGCAGGATATTGTAGCGGTTGGGGGGTTCCACTCCCAGAAAAACAAACAAAGTCAATAGTAGTCGTAAGACAATTAGTGTAATGTAATGCAAAGCTGCTATTCCAAACATGTATATTACCCATGCTTGTATCTATCTAGATTATAGTGAAATCCTGCAGGGAATCTGGGGTCCCTGGTCTGTCTGGAACGCGTGCCCGGCCATGTGCGGCAAGGTTGGGGTACAGGTGCGCTCTCGGAGCTGCCAGTCCCAGACTCTGTCCTGCAGCGGACCCAAAGTGGAGGGAAGATCATGCAACGGCCCTGAATGCCCCAGGGCGGGTAAGCGGTGTTTCGTAGAGGTATCCTCGTACATTGTATTCTTGGCAGTTCATTTATACTCACATTGACTTTATTATGTACTACTCTGTAGACTGCCATCTGCATTGCATGATGGGAAAGGAGAACGCTGAGTGCGAGGCGTGCACGTGTGAGGGGCACGTCCTGCTGGGCTCAGTCCGCGGGGCGGGAGGACTGGTCGCGGAAGGCGCCACCATCGTGCGCTTGGGAAAACTCCTCGTGCTCACCGACCACAACGGACACTTCCGGATCCCCGGTGTGTGTCCCGATGGAAACACCACGCTGACGGTCAGCGCCCAGAACCACTCCCCGCTGGACGTGTTGGTACCGCTCAGCAGTGAGCCCACCTCAGTGCTCAGCATCCGGCTGGAGAGGACAGGTAACTGGAGGGGGCGCTTTGAGTCTCATCACAGCATCCATAAATTACAATTGTGGTCATTTTTTGGGGCAATGCCATACAATTTTTTCATTATTTTTTATTTTATTTAATGAACAGATCCATGTACTATTTACTGTAATATTATTTCAACGCCGGACCTTACCCCTAGACTACACTGATCCCGGTTTATTAAAAATAGAAAAGCAAGTCAATCAATATACTTTATCCGAATTGTTTGAGGCCTTCATCACGGCTAGCCAAATGTCCACAGTTAATCTGTCACCACAAGTCCTGTCCCAAATCAATCACTTGCTCTTACATCCACGATGATGAGGACGTATATATGTTTTTTTCATTTGGGCACTGTTCCTCTGGTTTCTCAGAGAAGCTTCGTGTGTTGACGAACCCTGAGAGCAAAGCCAGGCGAGAGGGTCACTCTGCTGTGTTTTGCTGCCAAGTGTCCGGAACGCCAAAGCCAGAGCAGTTCCAGTGGTAAGCAATCCCAAAAATATACCAACTCCACTTAAAACAGTGGTTTGTTTATATATGAAGAAGTCCTACCATTGACTAAATATGAGTAACATACTTTGGTTAAAACCTTTAGAGTATAACTTTCTACACATTTCTTGTGTATTTATTTGTTTTAGCTGTTTTTGTCTAATCGCTTGATATAGAGTAAGTTGAGTTGAATTTGGGTTGCACATTTTGACTTCTCTTCCTTGGGATCCACCAGGTTCCACAACAATACTCTCCTTGAGCGACGGTCTGACAGCACGTTGGTCCTGAAAGACCTGCGTCTTCAACAGTCTGGAGAATACTACTGCAGAGCCAGTAGCCCAGCCGGCGCCATAAAGACCAAACCAGCCCTCCTCACTGTACTAGGTACAGGACAACCCAACTCCGATTATTCTGAGGAGGCCAGCATATCAATCCACACTGGAACCAAAAACTCTATCCAAAAAATTATAATCATGGAATAGCGGGAATGCTGTAAATGACACATGAATGTTATACATTTCATCCACAGTTCCCAAAGCAATAGGCCAAGCCTTAGAGTTGAAAGGCAAAGCAAAGGGTTGATGGAAACACCCAAAGGATACAAACAAAAAAAGGATTGTAACTGAGATGTGTGCTGACTGAGACATTGTCCTCATTTGCGAGAATCTCATCCTCATTCCTCTTTTTTTATCTGCCTCTGTCCTGCAGCTAAAGATCAGCCGTCGTGTAATCCCACACCTGAGCCGCACCTCATTCGCCTGCCCCACGACTGCCCCCAGAACACAAGCGATTCCCTCTACTACGACGTGGGCAAATGTCCCGCCGCCACCTGTGCCGGTCAGCTTGACAACGCCAGCCGCTGCAAAGACAACGTTGCATTCTGCTGTGGCGTGGCGAAGATGGCCAAGCGAGATATATCGTGCCAGGGCTACCAACTCCCCACAATGGTGGTGACGGCGTGCGGCTGCCAGAAGTGTGTGGAGACCAAGGCTGTCGTTCACGGGCGAGCCGTCGCGGCGGATACAGGGGAACCGATGAGGTTTGGCCACATCTTCATGAACGGAGAGCGAGTTAGTCGCACGGGGTACAAAGGCACCTTCTCCGTCCAGGTGCCCCTCGACACAGCCAGGCTGGTCCTGACCTTTGTGGACAACATGCAGAAGTTTGTCAACACAACGAAGGTGCTGCCGTTTAACAGCAGGGGGGGAGCCATCTACCACGAAATCAAACTGCTCAGGAAGAAGGAGCCTGTCACCATCAGCTCCACAGAGACCAACACTCTAGAGCTCGGAGAGGCAGAGGGCCAGGATCCGATGGTCCAGCTTGAGATCCCTCCTCGCTCGTTCTACAAGCAGAACGGAGAGGTGTTTGTCGGAAACGTCAAGGCTAGTGTGACCTTTCTCGACCCTAGAGATGTTTCCACAGCGGCAGCAGCGCAGAGCGACCTCAACTTTGTGGGAGAAGCTGGCGACACCCTTCCACTAAGAACGTACGGAATGTTCTCCGTTGACTTCAGTGCCGAACAGGGTGGGGAGCCTCTGAACGCAGGTGAGGTCAAGGTGTTCCTGGACTCTACTCAGGTGAAGATGCCCGAGCATCTCGACACCATGAAGCTCTGGTCGCTGAATCCTGAGACAGCTTTGTGGGAGGAGGAAGGCAATCTGCAGATGGAGAAGAAAAGAAGAGGGAAGAGAGAGGAGAGAACCTTCTTGATTGGCAACATGGAGATCAGGGAAAGACGTCTGTTCAACCTGGATGTGCCCGAGAACCGCAGGTGCTACGTTAAGGTCAGGAGCTTCCGCAGCGAGCGCTTTATGCCCAGTGAACAGGTGGAGGGAGTCGTTATTAGTCTGATCAACATGGAGCCCACCCCTGGATTCTCCACCAACCCCCGCGCCTGGGGCCGGTTCGACAGCGCCATCACGGGTTCCAACGGTGCGTGCCTTCCAGCTTTCTGTGACGATCAGAGGGCTGACGCATATTCTGCCTACGTCATGGCCAACCTGGGAGGGGAGGAGCTGGAGGCTGTGACCTCCTCACCAAAATTAAATCCCAACCTCATCGGTGTCCCCCAACCCTTCCTGGGAAAGCTAAACTACCGGCGAACCGACCATGAGGACACCAGGTTGAAGAAGACAGCATTCAGCATTAATGTAGCAAAACCAAACTCCAACACCCCAGAGGAGTCCAACGGACCAATCTACCCGTTTGAGCGTTTGAGGGATTGTGAGGAAGCACCCTTCAGCGCACCCCACTTCCGTTTCTCCAGAGTGGAAGGGGATCGCTACGAATACAACACAGTGCCCTTCAACGAGGACGACCCAATGAGTTGGACGGAGGATTACCTCAGCTGGTGGCCCAAGCCCATGGAGTACCGGGCCTGCTACATCAAGGTTAAACTCAGCAGTCCCCACGAGCTCAATGTACGCTCGCGCAACATGGGCGGCACCCATCCCAGGACAGGGGGCCAGCTGTACGGTCTCAGGGACACCCGCAGCATCCGTGACATGGACCTGAATAATGTGTCTGCAGTGTGTCTGGAGTTCAAATGCAGCGGCATGCTGTATGATCAGGAGCGCGTGGACCGCACACTGGTCAGGGTGATTCCCCAGGGCAGCTGTAAACGAGAGAACGTCAACACCATTCTCCAGGAGTACCTGGTGAACCATCTGCCCTTGGCAGTCAACAATGACACTAATGAGTTCACAATGCTGGCCCCCCTGGATCCTCTCGGCCACAACTACGGCATTTACACTGTGACGGACCAAGACCCACGCACCGCCAAAGAGATCGCCCTTGGCCGTTGTTTCGACGGGACCTCCGACGGCACGTCCCGCGTCATGAAGAGCAATGAGGGGGTAGCACTCACGTTCACCTGCGGAGACCACGATGCTACACAACAGAGCGTGTTCCAGAACTCCCAGAATTCATCTGGGCAATCCGGGGCAAGCGCAGGTGGGCGAGGAGACAGCCGGCCTAGTCGCCGCCGGCAGAGAGAGGGCTCCAATGCACCGCGTGGCAACCGAAAACGCAACACCAGGGATCCAGCCGGAAGACGCACACAATCTAGACGAGATACCATGCCGTAGGTCTCTTATCAACAGTCATTAGTGATCAGTGGGGATTATGAAGCATTTTTTATATTATTTCAAATCACTTTTATTAATGTAATCTTCTTTTTAATTCAAACATGTTTCAGGTAGTTTTTTTGGCGGGGGAATGGGTAAAGAAAATATTTCCCGATAAAGGTAAACCTTTGACCATGTTAAATATTTACTTGAAATTGTAAATACAATATTTATTGTACTTTCCATGTTTTTAACAAGTCAGTTGGATACAATTTGAATAAATTGGTAACGACCAGGATTTCTTCTCTCAACTCGTATTAAACAGCTACATTACGAATGTCAGGTTGTCTACAATATATATTCAAGAAACATGCATGATTTGTTTAATTTGATGACTGAAAACGAGAATATATATAGTGATGAAAAATACACGGAAATGTTGATAAGCTTTTTATGATTCACTTTCGTCATTTTTTGTTCACATGGTAATGCAAATGAATAGCCCACTTTTTACGGCACAAGATACTTGAAGGGTCCTGATCCAAAAGTACTTCCACAGGTTAGGGTCACAGCATTAACAGGGTCGGAAAACGGTCATCTAGATCCACTATTAGACAGTTCTCTCAAAACAGAAACTGCAAAACCGGGGTTTGTTTTCTACCAGTGATTTATTAAATTAAATGCATATAAAAGATTGCAGATGCTGCTATGATGGGACTTGTCGTGGATACTGGTCAGTCAGTAGAAAGTCGAGCCCCTGTGACCAGGTTGTAGTGAGAAGTAAGCAAGGCCTCGCTCCTCAACACACTTGATACAAGCCTGCAGAAGCAATGATCAGGAGACCAGCAGAGGGCAAGTCAGACCACTTGATGTATCCAAACACTGCATTAGTAGAAATCAAATTAGTAAGTCATACCTTTGTCATGCACAAAAATAATACCTATATGCACTATTTTTTGCTTTTCGATTCATAAAAGGAAAATTCCAGAGAATGGCAGAGAGGATGTTTATTACCCTAGGCCATCCATATTTGCTTCAAATACAATGGGTGTTACGACTTTTCACATGTAGCGCTCCAGTCTGAATGCATGAACACAGCAACTCCTTGAGGACTACGATTAATCATTACCAAATAACACCTGTATTTGTCAACCAGAGTCATAGATACTATAGTTTCCTGTGAGGCAAATTAAGTAGAGACCTTTAGTATATACAGACACTGGGTAAAGACGTTTGCATATAACCACATGTGTTTCTATGTCCTTATTTACTGCAATACTTTATCTGCCACTTTGAAATGAGCCACACCTCTCAAATCTTAGCAATAAACATCGAGTCCTGGATCTAACACAGCCCAGCAGTTCAAATGTACTTTCCCATTGCATCTGGATCACCCGGCGGATACTAATTGACGAGCGAGAGCGTCTCTGGAGTTTTAGGCCACACGAAAGGCAAATCCATACGCTCATATCAGATGTGACGGTGGACGCTCCCCGGTGAGGTCCCTCTGACCATTGAAGCAAAATGAAGGGGCAGAGTTGGGGGTGGGGGCCGATGCGGGGTGGCCATCTTGTTCAGGACTACCAGGATGGCTTCTGGGCAGCATGAGAAGGTACAGCTGTGTTTGGGATGGTTGACGCGGGGCGGGGCGGGGCGGGGCGGGGCGGGGCGGGGCGGGGCGGGGGGGGGGGGGGGGGGGGTCGCTGGTGCGCCAGTGTCACATGAAGTCCTCGTAGTCCTGGGCGTAACCACCGTCAAACGCTGTATAGTCCAGATCGTCGCGCATCTTGCCCTTCAGCCCGCCACCGGGCTGACCGCCCTTCTTTTTCTTCTTGGCTTTGTTTTGCTGTGTAGGCAGAGCGACGTACGCCGTTTAGAATTCAACAGACACCCACAGATTCAAAGCGTTCGACAGTTGAACGCCCCACTATAACAGCAGCTCCTTTCTAGAGATAAGGGGGAACTTTCAATTCTGTGGTGACATGACACGGATAACGATTGCATACTAGGTATCGATAACCATATAATCCCATTTGGGCTCCACAGCGGAGGAAATAGAAATACCTTAAATGCAATAATAATAATAAATGAAATTTATATAGCGCTTAATATGGTACTCTAAGACGCTTTACATATTGCCCTATCAAAACTATGTAACAGGCATATAATAAAACAGACTAGGATTAAAAGAAATTTAAACATGTTAAACATGAAGAATAAGGTGGGAGTTGGGTAGGGAAGGCTAGTAGGCCAATAGAGAAACGTAATAGCTTAATTAAACATTTGTTTTAAACGTGGTAATTGGTGTTACATGATCGTCGACATAGTAATCTTAGCCGTTTTATCACAGCGACTGAAAATAAATCCCCAATTTAGAGAAAAAGTGTTTGAATTCAAGCTAAAAAAAATGTGGTTCACTGGCTCTATAAGTTGACAGGCTAACCTTATCACCCGCATAATATCTTCTAAAGTTGAGCAGACAGAAGTCAAAGTCATGATCCGGCCTACTCTCATTGGCTACTCCCAGTTGATTACTTGGATGAGCCGTAGAGCGCCCCTCTCAGGCTACCATATTAATCACTTTGACACAGCTTTTCTATTATGCCAAATCATCAGTCATTTACAAACCCCATATGCTCATTAAATGGTGCTGTAGACTCACAGCACCATCTGCTGGATGAAGACAAACTCCCAAAATTGTATTTCCCCAAAATGAAAATAAAATAACTCACTTTTTCTTGTTTCTGCTTTTCACTAAGAAGGACTGTAAGGGCATTACTGATTTTCTTTAAGTCCTCTATTTCCACTGTAAGTCAGAAAGGGTTGCTTAGTACAAATCTTGCAGGGGGGAAACCATGACATTTAGTACATAGAACATACTAGAACATACAAATAAATTGATTCTGGTAAAGACTGTGAAACTTACATGAAATACAGAGTTCCCGAAACAATGAATCCAAAAAATTTGAATAATGCACAGACTTCTCAAACTGGCATATTTTTTCTTTCAGCAACTTCTCCAACTCTACGAAGTCTTCTTTAGAAGACGGGCATATGGCGTCGATACCTGCCACGTTGATTGCCGTATTGCTGATACCTGCAGAAGACATAGTACATTTTAGGACTCAAACAATATATATATATATATAAAAAAAAAAACATCATCCGACATGTTCTAAAAAACACCTGGTGGGATTAATACTGAGAACTAGGGATGGCAAAACTGTAAAATATTCTTGACCGACCACCGAGCCTCATTAACCGGTTGAAACCGGTTAACCGATCAGATTAAAATGTGCTATTTTAAATAACAGCCATTTCGAGCCGCGCCAGTCGCCTGCTATGTAGTAACTCTGCTTATCTCTCTCCTGTTCTGCCTCCAACTCACACACTCTCCGAGTGAGAGGCAGTGGCACGACCTGTGTTTGAATTGAAACACGAGGCATGCTTACTGCAAGTTGACCGTATGTAGAGAGCGGGCTCGAACGCCCTCAATGGTCTGAGATGGCGCGGACCTGGTTGAGACCCTGCGCGGGATTCACCAGGGGCCAATCGGAAGAGGGCAGCGTTAGGAGCTCATTTGAAACATTCCCGCGGCTCATTTAAGAAAATGACAGCTCCGAAGGACGCCGCTTGTTTAGTTTGAAGGAGACGGCAAAATTGAGTGTGAAGGATAATTTTTTTCACTTCACACAAAAAGATCTTGGAATGAGATGCTAACTGTATTCTTATAGCGTTTAGTATACTGTCCATAATTTAGAGATCATATTCTCCGCCGCTCGCATGCGGGAATAATTAAGACTTGAGGAGAAATTAAACAGTGGGTTAGAGATGCGGTGTCCTTCCAACTTCCAATAAGTCACCTCATCGGATCACCTTTTTGTGTGAAGTGAAACCAACTCCACACTGACCCAAATTATTTTTTTAACAGACAAGCGACAAGATTGATCGGTTAACGTTGATACAGTCAACCATCGGTCATCGGTTAACATCCCTAGAAAGAACAAAACAAAGGTTTGCAAAATAAAAAAGGTTTTAAAAAGGTCCCATGGCATGGAAATCTCACTATGAGGTTTTCTCATAAAGTGAGATTTTAATACGTGTTCCCCTAGCCTGCCTATGGTCTCCCAGTGGCTAAAACGTACGCGTTCGTTGTAAAACGAGCACTAGGTATCCTGCTCGTCTTTGAACAAAATGGAAGCTCAGGTGCGTGCGTGCGTCAAATTACACAGACTGTAACGCAAGTGTTGTACACTTCTTTGTTATTTGGATAACCATTCTGCTGTTGGTGTTATGGCGCATAACACGTTGGTTCTCTGACGTCTCTCGTATATCCACAACGAGACTGTAGTGGGGGTTATCTCAGCCATCGTTGAGCCCTGCTGCCCGCCGCCCGCTGCCGGGATGCACCACCGCTGCGAAGCACCACCGCCTGGCAGCGGGCAATTCAGTCTACATCAAATTGATGTGGACGTGGAAGAACCAGAGACGTCGGAGAGTCCGACGCAGTCGTTTGTGATCCATAATATCGTCTAGATGCGAAAAGCTTTTGGCCGTGATAATGTGTATTAAATGATATGTAGGCCTATTAGGCTATATGATGTTATTTAGATATAAAGCTCCAGGACTGTAACGCAAGTGTTGTACACTTCTTTATTGGGATAACCGTTCTGCTGTTGGTGTTATGGCACACCACCCGTCGGACTCTCGTCTCTGGTATTTCCACAAAGAGACACGTAGTGGGGGTTATCTCAGCCATGGTTGAGAAGGAATTGGGGGAAAGGAACTTTGGCTTTGATTCCCTGAAGAGCATGAACAAAAACATGGCGGAGAAAGAGATTGTTGCCCATGATATCTCCCGCTTGAGCCCCACTTCCCGCTGCCTGCTGCAGAGGGACCACCGCCTCGGCGTTGCCCTCTGCCTTCTACCGAGGCAGCGAGGCTCCGACGGGAGAAAATCGCTGTCAACAAACGCGGGCAACAATCCCTTTCTCCTCAATGACGTTGTTCAGTATGCTTCAGATGATGTGGACGTGGAAGAACCAGAGACGTTGGAGAACCCGACGCAGTCGTATGAGCTCTATAATATCTTCTGGAGGCGCACACAGCTTTTGGCTGTGATAATTTATATGATATGATATAGATATCTATGTATAATATGATATATAGAGCTCCAGGACTCGCGAATATTTATCGAACAGTTCATGTTGGTCCAACATCAACAGCCACCCTTTTCACTACCACAAAGCGTTTCTTTTATTAGCCGGATGAGGGCACATAACAGGGATAATAGAACCAACCCAGCGCTACGTTTTGAACTCAACATAACATATGGCAAGATAAAGCCCGACATACTGTATGTTGGAGCCCCACGAGTTATCGAACACAAAGGCTGTGTGCGCCTCCCCATTGCGATACATCCACTGTAAACAGCGCATGGTTCTGTGGCTGCAAGCTGCTCAGGGCCACACCCCCACCCTCCTCCTTGACCCGCCTCTCTCCTCCTCATTTGCATTAAAGCTACAGACACCGAAACGGCACGATTGGGGAAGGCTCAATGTACGACTGGCTCGTAGTGGCTGTAATTCTGCACCACGGCTGAATTTCGGGAACGGCTTCAATTATTGTATTAGGGGCCCACTAATATCTATATTAAAGCATCCATAAAGTAGCATGCCATGCGACCTTTAAAGAAATATTTATTTCAAAAGTTTAGTATGCTCATTTTAATTAATGATTTATGTAGTATTTAGGACTATGCTACTTTTTCCTTTAATGTCATTAACATTCATATACTATTTTGACGATCTTAAAATATATATATATTTTTACAAATAAAGGACCATGACCTTACATACCAAAAGCATCTTTAGCTAGCTCCAGGTCTGCGGCCTCTTGTAGCTTCTGAACTCTTAGCTTCTCCAGTTGCTGCTCCTCTGGCGTTAGCTCCTCTTGCTTTAAACACAGTCAGACAAACAGAAAGCTAACCCTAACTGCTGGATAGATAAAAAAGAAATGCAACACTTTTTTCTTCATAACTTTTCATCAATTGCAAAATTAAAACTGCTGTTCAGCTGAAAGGGAAATTGATAATTAAATATTATAAATTGTCAATTCAAAACAGAACTTTGAATGCTAAAGAGTATTGGCTCGGTACCATTTGAGACGCAGATGTCTGAAATGGGAGTTAGTATCAGTCATGAAAAAGTGGTATTGGTGTAACCCCCGAAAACAACCTTCTCTTTAGAATACTGCGGAAAAATACTCTTACCTTCTGCTGGATCTCCTCCTGTTTTTTCCTTTTCTCTCGGTTTTCCTTCTCCTTTATTTTCTCGCTAAGCTTCTTCTTTTCCGACACCTTTGTCTCTGAAAATGACAATGAAACAATGGATCAGTGGATGCATGACTTTCAACTCATAAAATTGGACGTGCATTTTAGCCATGGCAGTGGCAACCAACAGTGACAAGTTCTAAAAATAACATTTTTTTATTATTACCTGCTTTCTTTATCTCCGCTTTTTTCTCTTCCTCATCATCGTCATCCCAGTTATCCTGAAAAAGAAAAGACCTCTAGATTGAGTCTTACAACTTCAACCAGTAGTGTATCATGGGTAGAGTAGGCCCATCTAAGCTCATGACTCATTCTACTTTAAGCCCAAGTCTCTTTAAGACCAACATACATTTTGCCTTAGTTGTCAGAATAAACTTATCTTGTGGACTTTCATTTCACCATCTGTTTAATATTCTAGTATAGTTGCATGCAATGCCTTGCTGATAGGTCAACTTTATTATTAGGGGGGGGGGGGGAGCAATTAGTCTCCAACATCATTGGATCATTTCAATTGGCAATGAACCTCCAATAGATACAATGCAGCCTCATCCTGTAGGAGGCTGCATACACCATATGCCACAGAATCTAGTGGACGCTTAGGGAGCCCTCGCCAGCCCTTTCCATTGGGGAATTAAGGGAGGTCCTTGTACTGGACGGCGAGAAAAAGGAAAATGTAAGAATATTCAGGTAGTGAACAAGTGATTATCGGCGTGTGGCGGACTGTTGTTATGAGGCCCTTGTGTAGGATTGACTTGGAAAGTTCCAGGCCCAGTCGAGTTGAGTCATCACCAGATCATGATTTCATCCCAAAGTAGCTAAAGTTGGTTAGCCAGCTAACGTTTCCAACACAGATGGCCAGCTAAACACAACACATTCAAAGGGACCAGCATCATCAACTGCTTATTTACAGGGACATCAGAAATAACTCATTAAGTTACTATTGGGTGGTTTTATGGAGGCTTCCTTAAGCTATCCAACATGAAATGGCCTGGCCCAGTAGTTCATGTTGATCCAACATCAACAGCCACCCTTTTCACGACCACAAAGCGTTTCTTCTATTAGCCGTATGAGGGCACATAACATGGATAATAGAACCAACCCAGCGCTACGTTTTGAACTCAACATAACATATGGCAAGATAAAGCCCGACATATGTTGGAGCCCCACGAGTTAGCATTAGCTTAGCATACAACCAACACAGGTCCACCTGACGGGTTAGCTTTAGCTTAGCACGGTGTGTAGTCCATCTGACAGGCGAGCATGGCGTTAAATGCAAGTGATTACACCACCAACCACACCACCTTATCGGGGTATTAACGAACGACTACACCGGTAATGCACCTCATATTACACACGGTGCTCTCAATGGCGATACCTTGACATCGTCGTCTTCATCTTCGCCTTCCCATTTATCCTGCACTGCCGCCTTTTTGATCGGCTCGTCCGGCTCGAAGTTGTCGGCGTCTGTGGAAAAAGACGACCGTATTTGTATTAATATATGGGATCATCCGAGTTTGAATACATCTAACGCACACCTGTCCTTAAACATAAGGGCATACACGTCGTCGAGCGGTCTTTATTTGCCAGATAAGACGTGGATCTCTATGCTTTAAACAAGTTAGTTTCTCACCCCAGTCCGCCATGTTGGTTGTGTTTGACAGGATCCGACGCCCAGCCGGTTGGAATCAGCGGAGCGACGCCTCACTGACGGCTGTCTCCTCATGTGCCGGTGGAGCACTTGGTTGGCCCCCAGGAAAAGCGACTCCTACCTTCTAGATTCCACTCATTATCTGATACACTGAACTCAGAGGGGTGCCTAAAATATATTTTTTTGTCATTGTGTTGTTTATAGATTATTTAATTATTGCTACTACTACGACCTAGGCCTACTACTATGTATCGTATTAACATTTTGGCAGAGAGGGGGGGGGGGGGCATTGAGCGGGTGGTCGGGGGCCCGCTGATTCCATTTATGGGGAAATGACTATGTAAACGAAAAAATAAGGCAAAAGGTGCCCATTCAAAATGTAATGGAATATAGTGCAGTAAGCTCTCAGGCCTTCTGTATTGCTTGCAAATATTTATTCTGCTCTAGCCCAACTTTTCCCTTTTTTATATTATCCGTACTTAGTCAACCAACATATATGCAGGATTAACTCTTCTGTGTCCTTATACTCTGGGGACTAAAAAGAGAAGCAGTAAAATAAAAAAAAGACGCTACTGTTGGAGGCATTGTTGCGTCTATGATAGCGTTGTTTCAAAATAAAAGTCCTACATTGTTTTTCTGTTTTTATTGGATCGGACGGATGTATGTGTTCTATAAAGGACGTGTCCTCCGAGTCCTCCCCGAAATGTACGCCTATATGTTACCAAGGTACCATATAGGCTGTATAAACGTAGGCCATTCTACATTGCTGTTGTGTTTTGTTATAGAAATAACATTCAGTGTATGCAAACATATTTTCATTGAATTGTGTAGAATAATGTTAAAGGTTGTCGTGATTTTCATTTATTTCAATAGATCGAGTCACATGATATATAATACAGATATATAAGGATATTATTATAGACAAACCAAACAACTTTCAATAAATAGAAAACATTTTGCGATAATAGAAAACTAGATTTACAACCCAAACTATCATATGGTTTTGAAAATATTATTAATTGTATTATTTCCAACACGGTGCGTGGCTTTGCGGCCCTGAGAAGGACAAGGAACATGAACAAGACCGGCAATATCTCAGATGCTGTTGGTACATGCATCAATCGAAACACACGGTGCTTATTATTAAGACCACCCTTTATCTCTGTTTATCTCTCTGCTGCAGTTGTTAAAAGAAAAAGAAACACAAATTAAGTTAATCAATAATATCTTAATATATTAGTAGCGCCTTTCCAAGAACCAAAGGAGATGACATTATGTACAGCCAAATAATAACGTTTAGGACAAAAGACAAAATAATTAGCCCACTCATGCATTAGAATACTGAAAGTGTGAAGTGCTGTTTGGGTCGGGTATTGGTAGGTAGGGTGGGACCGGTGGTAAGGTGAGAACGGTAGCCCTGGGTGCAGGGCGATCAAGGTCGGGGGGGGCAGAGAAGAGCAGCCAGATCAGCAGTCCCAGCAGGAGACACAGATGAGTGGGACTGACTGTCCCCCCAAATGACCCTTCCTCTGTGGAAGGACACACAAACATTAACACACACATGAAGAGATAAAGACATGAACTTGAACAATCACACACGCACGCACGCAAACACACACACACACACACACACACACACACACACACACACACACACACACACACACACACACACACACACACACACACACACACACACACACACACACACACACACACACACACACACACACACACACACACACACACACAGTAGATTACTGCATTGATTCCATCCAAACTAGAGCAAGACAACTAAATGTGCTAATTTGTTCTGGTAAAAAGGTTATGTGTCAGTAGGCCTTCATACTGATTATGTCATTGGCCTAAAACCACAATACAGATATAAGAAATAGTATCATACTTTATTCATCTCAAACAGGAAATGTAGGTTATAAGCTGATAGGCTGATGCTCTCATATCAAGAGTATATTTTACACAATAATTAAGTGGAAAATTGGTGTGAATATCTTTGGGCAAAGGCATAAGTCAAGTGGAACATTTAAGCAGTGCTACAAATAAATGGAAAAGGTCAAGATTGGCATTTCCTTTCAATTCAGCACTGCCAGGGAAAGATTGTCACTATCGATATCCTGCTGATTATGAGATCCCATCCCTCTAACGGCCTGCATTTTGAGTGAAACACAGACAACAGTTGCAACACTCAAGGGGCTGTGTTTGGTTGACAACTTCAAATGTCCAGTTATTTTAATGTTGTCCCATGTTACCCACTAATAATATCAACAATGTAGTGTTCGTCCTCAAAGTACACTCTGACTACTGCAAATAAAATCCTGAAAGAATCAATACATATCACCTCATCCCTTAATGATTCTTCCAAACCTTCAGTCCCACCTCAATGTCTTGTTTCACTCAGAAATGCATCTTATGGCTTTAAAGGCAAATTTAAAAGTAAAGATTGACTCTTATTTTGACTGTTATATTCGAACAGGCAGATATTGCATTACGTCGGGGGTTCGGAAGCCGGTCATCCCAGGGCGTAAGGACTATGGCCAGGGCATTCAGTTGAGCGTCAGACAGCGCCTCACGCTGCCTCGTCGTCACCGCAACTGCCTGCTCGTAGGTGAAATGACCGATCTTGGGAGGGCTGAACACCACCTGCAGGGGGCGCCACAAACCGTGAAAACTGAGAGAACAATCGGAATAGGATACAATATGAGACGTTGCACAAGTTCTTAGATATTGAGGACAGGGTTTTTTATGTGGGTAACAGCAGGGGACCATGCCATGTATGTTTCCATCTGATCATTAGGAAGTTTGAACGCAGAAAATGGGAATACTGTGTTGATATAAATAGAGAAATGCTAATTATCTTACAGTTTCAACATAGTAATGAGCCCCAATAGCTTATTTGACTGTACAAAAGTCCCTCCTGGGATCGCCTGATAATGGAAGACTTACAGCAAACTTATCTGGGGGAATGAGTGAAATAGCCTGGGGTGTGATGCCTTCGAGCTGCTCCTTCACGAGCGCCGACATGGACATATCAGGGAGTCCAGCTACCAACACAGATAAGATAGATGTGTTATAACCAAAAAATGGCCCACGGAGTGCCCCATATGCTCTAGATACAGATTGGTTACTTTAAATATGTCACATGCTACTCGAATACATGGAGTTAATTAGCTAGCTAGAATAAATCAGAATACATTGGCCTGAAATTCAAGCAATTCATGGCAAATATGACAAATAACTTGAAACATTAGGTCCACCAGTGCCATTAATAACACTGACATTATAAACCATTAAGTTCTTTCTAAAATGTAATTTGTAAACTGTGTCTCAATCAAGTCTATTAAGATTATTTCACACAGAAAGGGTAATTGGTCATAAATGTTTAAAAGCAGCCTATTGGATTCTGATATTGGTCACACTTCTGTCAGAGCTTCTGTCAGAGCTTTGAAGAACCTACCTGCCACAACGCCTATCTCTATGAACACTTCTTGCCCCCAGGAACTGGTGATGCCGAAGGCAAGGCTATTACTCAGAAGCGTAACCATCGCACCAAACTGCTCCTCAGAGCAGGCGAGCCTCAACTGGCCCAACCACAGCACAGCCTTACTGTGGCCAGCAGGGGGGGGGGGGTCACGGAAGCACAGCATACAAGGAAAAAAAGTAGAGCAATAGGTCAGGAAAGATAAAATGTTCTAGCCTGACATCGCCAGCCGCATTCACAAATGCTATAGAGAAGCTCCTCCTTCTAGTGGCCCCCCATGGGATTTTTTTTTTTGATCCTGTTGTACATCCTTGTGCCATGTATTACAAATATGTTTGTGAATAAACGTATACAATTAACATTTCAAAAGTCAAGAATTTCAGTTTTTCGTAAACTTTACACACCAAAAACCTTCGCTCTTAACAAGCTACCTAGAGCCACCGGAGCAATCAATAACGCAATGCCTTTGTGTTTCCTAAGTCACATGAGCAACGGGTCTTGCAAGTTTTTTCGCTTCCCAGTGTCAACATATTCTGTTTCTCGTCGTTAAGTGTGACCCAGAGGTTGTTGTTGCACATTTTTCTGCAACATGCACGAGTTTAAAAGGTTAGAAAGGTATGAAGTCGTTCACGTGCAGCAACATTCGAGAGCTTAAAACGTAAAACCAGTAGTCGCTGGATTGAACGCATCACATGTCGGCGTTGATTATGTGTATTTTGCGGGATGAGAGATGTTGTCCACTGAGCGGTTTCATACAGAACTACATTTAACTGTTTTGACAAACTGTATCTGTCTCATGGCACAATTCAAACTCGATCAAAAATGATTTATCGCTCTCTGTTGACTACGGTATCTATTGTTTCCAAAATAATGTCCCATGGGGGACAGTAAACAGGGCGTGGTCTAAGGCCCAATCCCATTTCTACCCCTTCCCCCTTTTCCTTCCCCTCACCCATTCAAAACAATGGGGAGGGGAAGGGGTAATGGGTAGAAATGGGATTGGGCCTTAGTCTCTCAAATCAAAAGACATTGGACATTGGATTTGGCTTATGAAGAGCATGTTTTAGAAAGACAATAAAAATGCTCACCTGAACTCTGTGGCATTGAAAGTTTGTATTTCAGCGGCATTTGCTCCACAAACAATGTGGCCCATCGCTACCAGAGTGCTGGAATCCAGCTGGTTAGGACTCAGTTGGATGGCTTTCACCACATTTTGGAAAAGCACAGGCAGCTAGCATGGGAAAACAAGAGTGAGAGAGATCAGCCTTGACTCAAAGTCACATTCTAAATAGATGGGATTATGTGATTATCAAATACATATCAAATATGCAATAGGTAGCTTGTCATTGACCAAAATATGAGAGTTTGCTAGTCCAGCCGCCGCTATTGACTGGTCGAACAAACGGCAATACCTCTTTCTTTGAATCTTTCTTTAAGCCTCGGTGTGCTACCTGTGTGCGTTCCCAAGTGCTGACGGCGCCCATGGCTGAGATGCTGCTGATCTCTGAGAGGCGAAGAGAGGCCAGCTCCGCCCTGGAGAGGGCAACGGCCAGACCTCCCAGCTGGGGGACCACCGTGGAGGGCAGGGAGGACACAGGGCCGTGCACCTTCACACACACACACACGCACGCACGCATGCACGCACACGCACACACACACACACACACACACACACACACACACACACACACACACACACACACATCCCAGTCAGTCGGCAGCACTTGGTTTACCAGGGTTAGGGCTAGGGTTAAACTGCCCTGGTTGGATGGCCAGCAGAACCTCACCTGCTTGGCCCTCTGCAGCAGTGGAGAACGTTGATATTGCTGGAGGAAGGGGTCCTGTCCAATGAGCTCCAGGCAGTTGGAGAAGTCCTCGTCGGTCATGGATGTCAGGCTGTCGGGGGGCCACAGAGACGGAGCCAGGTTGTGTAGAATCTCACAGCCGGGCGTCACCACGGTAGCTGGGCAGGGACAAAAGGGATTGTGATGATGAAGATGACGACAACGATGGCGACGGTAGAATTGTCTTTATTTTTTCCTTTTCATTATTGGTATCGTTTCCCTTGTTATTATACATGTTTCATTTTCCATACTGATCATTTTCCATGTTCTTTCTATATTCCATTAATTTCATAAAATGTTAGTATTGTTTTAAGCATTGTACATTTTGCTTTAATATGGATTATTTATGGATGAATACTTTCCAAAACCTAGCTAACCCTGGCTGGGTTCTCCAAACACACTACGTAAAAAAGAAATAAGAATTGAATGACAGATTAGAAATCATCTTTCAAAATGCTTACACTGGACAGGGGTATTTATTGCTCCCCGAAGGAACCCGAGGAAGTACTGGAGGACAAACTCCTCTTTGCTGAACCAGGCCTGCCTCTCAAGCTGGGGGGTGTTCTTCACACAGTGGAGCCCCACCTCGCTGGCCTCCCACTGGGACTGCTCAAGGAACAACCTCTCCACGTGGCTCAGGCTCAGCAGGGACTGGAGCGACACACACATGCATATACATGAGTTCCCAAAGACACACACACACATACATAGAAAACCACAGGAATACGCACACTCAAATACACAAACATACAAAATAATACAAACAGAAATGCACTGACACATATACAACAATACATTCATACAAACAGACACAAACACAAGCATACATACGCAAACCAATAAATAGAATCACACAAATAAAGCCACGCTACACACACACACACACACACACACACACACACACACACACACACACACACACACACACACACACACACACACACACACACACACACACACACACACACACACACACACACACACACACACACACACACAGGAGGTTAGCGGGCCAACAGGAACAGGGTATTTGAGCCAAACGGCTAACTGGAGACGTGACACCCAGCAGGGTGGTTTACAGTCCGTCCTGACCTGGTGTCAGATAGCAATCCCAGCATCCTACAGTCCATTCCCGACAACCACAAACACCTACTCTCAGAGAACAGTCAAGTCCAAAAATATCCTTCCCATCAAGGCAGACCGCGGCTGTCCCCAGGTGACTTCATAGAGGAGACTATGGACACTTCCAGAAGAGACTAGATCTTTGCAGAACTGATTGGGCATTTTATGGAGGAAAGAAATACATTTGTATCGGTAACTGAAAAGCCATACAGAAAACTAGACATTTCCAACGGTGGCTAAACATTTTCTGAAGTGACTAGACATTTTCAGAGACGATGAGAATGAGAGACGATGTTCCTGATAACGGCGCAAACTCACCGGGGAAATCTTCTGCAGCGTGTCTTTCGACAGGAAGAAGAGAAATCGCCCCGCCAGGTTAATATTGACCGCGGTCCAGGTTCCAACTGGGCTGTTGGAGACATGAAAACATTAGGGACACTCCTAGTTTTCTTACACAGTAGATACGACACAATTCCTTCCACAAATGTGCTGATTAACAAAATAACAATTAAGTCAATCCTATTTTAACTTTATTTGTGAATCAGCGAATATTTTCAAGACATCAAGGACCATGTAGGGCCCGGGTATCTTGCTCAATGCAATGCACATTGGGGATTGAACTCGGAACCTTTTCGGCTATGAGTCAAACACACTACAACCCATTATGAAACTATCGTGCAACCCAATGGTATGGCTGACAAATATATTCATGGTCTTTTATTCTCTAAATGAACCCTCTGAAGTAGGTCTTAAACTGTTCATAGACTAAACGTAAGACCACCCATGTACCCGAAGACCGCTGGCTCCTGCAACATGGCTGCCACCTGCAACCTCTTGGTGGCGCTGTAGCAGAATCCCTGCAGAAGCTCCAGGTTGTTGAGGAAGACGCTGCGCCTCAGCTGCACAAACACCTCGTCCACCACAAATGTGGCCATGACACCCAGAGAGTGGAACTCCTTCTCTGTGTACTCCCCCGTGTACATGCCCTGCGAGAGAGAGAGAGAGAGAGAGAGAGAGAGAGAGAGAGAGAGAGAGAGAGAGAGAGAGAGAGAGAGAGAGAGAGAGAGAGAGAGAGAGAGAGAGAGAGAGAGAGAGAGAGAGAGAGAGAGAGAGAGAGAGAGCGAGAGCGAGCTTTGGTACTTCAGTGGTACAACATCCGGATAATTCAGAACAATTCAGAACTTCAGCGCGCTAAATTTTTAATTCCTTTCTCATAGACCAGAACTATTTCCATGGGGAAAACCGCAACAAGCTTTCAGAGCACTTAATGGAAATGTATACATTTCATGCGTCACAGTATTTCTATCCTAGTTCCAAAGTGTCTCACAAAAAAACAAAAAGAACCAAGCTTCACCAGTCTCTGGGTCAGCTTGTCAACCAGCAGCTCCTGCTTGACCCTGGGCAGCTGGAGGAAGGACCTGGGGTCCTGGACAATCATGGTCCTCAGAGTGTCCATCATGTCTGCAGGGAACATCCTGACTGTGCTCACCCTGTTGATCGCAAGAAGACAGACGGACGGACACTTTGGATGAGCAGAGAGAGAATAGATACACTCAGAGAAAACTCTGAACAAGAGTATACAATTATAGATCATATAGATATTAATTGATAATCAATTCATATTTATTCCATCTTCATCCATGATGAAACAATCAGATGTAGATTGCTTAACATCTTCTAAGAATCCTCGGAATTACAATTTTGTTACGACGAAAAATTTCAATTTGGTTTGTGAAGATATAGGTGATGATGTGTGTGTATTAATAATGCTATATGACACACATTTCGTCTTTTGCATGATATTATCCACCCACTATTGTGGGTGGATATCATGTTCAAAAGAATTCTGTCATTGGTCAGACCATTTCACTGCAACAGAGTAGATGCTGCAGGAGGCAATTCCTGACGACGGGTCAGACTTACGGCAGGGCCAGAGCAATTTCTGCTCCCATGTCCACTAGCAGCTCAGAGAAGAACTCAAAACGGTACAGCTCATTTATCAGACAGTTTTTCTGTAGAGGGAAAAAAAGGTTCAGTCATCTGGCAGTGGATGCTGTTTAAAAATGTTTGCAACAGCGCATCACTGGGAACAGGGATAGTAATTGAGTTGCTCAAAGAAGGACGCAACAGTCTTGTTTTCTTGTTCTCAGAGGATATTAGATATAACTAGATATTATAATATCTGTAGGTCTATTGAGTTTTCAGGAATTTTAATTGCAAATTTAAACTGTAATGCATTCCTACTTTCATTTAGTCAGTGTTGAAAAACCCGCTAAATAGCAAATACATTTCTCTGTCATCTTGTCTTCGAAAGCCGTGCTTTGTTGAAAAGCAACGTTTGTTTTTATATAAATCTAAGCAGAGCTCTATATCCGTAATGCTTCTGTGAGGTAAACACTGAACTCACCAGTGACGTGTGAAGGAGAGTCGGCTGCTCTTGCAGGAAGTGAAGGATATCTCTCAGCAGGGAAATGGATGACCCGGCGATGAGTCTCCGGAGCACCGGGCAGCTCACACCTTGACCCACCGTCCCAATGCTCCTGGGTTCACAACAGGAAGGAGCGGTCAGGGTGCCCCCTCGTCTTTATGCAAAACTCATTCAACTTCGTAAAGCAAATAGCACAGCCTTACCATTAATAAAAGTACAACTGCACAATGTTAGGTTATGAAGTGCAGAGCACTTTATATCCTAAAATTGACGATATTCATTCATAAGCTTTGGATAAAATCACATGATAATGCTGACGACCACAGCTCAGGCGGATTTGAGGTTAAACGTACAGGAAGCGTTCTTTGGTGAGGCTTGGCTGGGATTCCATCACTTTTCTGAATAATGCCTTGGCCTGCATAGAAAGAAGAAGAAAATAATTGTGTTTCTGGCTGATGAATGAAAAGGAGTCATTTCATCTTGTGTTCGACTGCCAATGTTTAATGGCAGTATGGGGACTTGAGGTCTATTAGCTGGTTGTGGTGGTGTTATGGGGAATACAACTAGTAGTGTGTGGTGGTGTAATGGGGAATACAACTAGTAGTGTGTGGTGGTGTTATGGGGAATACAACTAGTAGTGTGTGGTGGTGTTATGGGGAATACAACTAGTAGTGTGTAATAGTGTTAGGGGGACTAGAATAAGATATGTTTAGTCATGTTATGGGGACTATAACTTTGGGTTACTTAACGTAACCCTGGTTCTTTGATAACAGAGTGAGGTGTTTCACTATGGGAATCGCCTAGGCGTGACCTACTACTGGAAGCTCCAATTGCACCACGTCTGTCCTTGACAGACAGGTCGGACTGTGCCACAGGGTCCCGCCCCCTGCACTTATACAGTCGACCCGCCCTCCTCAAATCATTCTATACCGGTTTCTTTCCGTGTAAATGCAAGGAGGGACGTGTTGGTGAAACACCTCACTCTGTTATCAAAGAACCAGGGTTACGTTAAGTAACCCAAAGTCCTTTTTCTAACTTCGTTCAGTGTTTCACTATGGGAGATATAGACCACTCCCGTATTGCATATGTCTCCCGAAGCTATGCAAATTCAGCCAGGCAGCCAACATCACTTTGAGTCTGGTGAGATCGTCTCCAGCACGGCTTGAGAAACAGAAGGCCCTGAGACATCCAGCCTATAAAACCTAACAAAGGTGTGAGGCGTAGCCCAGCTCGCCGCAGCACAAATGTCATGCACCGACACTCCCCTGAATAAGGCCCATGAAGTAGCCATACCCCTTGTGGAGTGGGCCTTCAAGCCATGGGGGGGCTACAAGCCCCTACTCTCATAAGCAAGAGATATAGCCTTCACAATCCAGTGGGATAGCCTCTGGCGGGACAAAGGCTTACCTCTATGGGGAGTGGCCCAGGACACGAACAGCTGATCCCCTTTCCGAAAATCAGCTGACCGACTCACATATACATGTAGGGCCCGTACCGGGCATAATGTATTGAGTCTCTGCTCCTCCACAGAGGAGAAAGGAGGCGGGTGAAAAGCCGACAGTTCCACCGTGAGACACCTATAGGTCGACTCAACCACCTTAGGCACAAAAGCCGGATTGGGCCATAGACAGACCTTGGAGATCCCCGGAGCAAACTGCAAGCAGGAAGGACGGATAGACAATGCCTGTAAATCACTCACACGCTTAGCTGTGGTTAAAGCCAAGAGCAACACCACCTTCAGCGACACAAACTTCATCCCCACCGTCTCCAACGGCTCAAAAGGGTGATGAGACAGGGCATCCAGCACCACCGATAAATCCCACAAAGGGACCAGGGGCCTGGAAACTGGGAGCTTGCGACGCGCCCCCTTCATGAAGCGACAAACCAAGGGATGCTGCCCTGCAGGCTTTTCCCCAAAGCCAACATGACAAGCTGAGATGGCCGCCAAGTACACTTTAATCGTGGAAAAGGCCTTACCCTTTTCCAATAATCCCTGTAGGAAACACAGTAGGTCCACCACGGAACACTGATATGGAATGGCGTGCCTCGAGTCGCACCAGTCCTCAAAAACCCGCCACTTGCCACTGTAGAGCCGGCGAGTGGAAAGAGCCGGCGAGTGGAAAGGGCCCTTGCATTCTGAATGGTGTCAACGACCTGTGCAGGCAGGCCTGCCGCATTCAAGTTCCACCTCTCACGGGCCAAGCCCAGAGCGCTACGCGGTCCGGGTGCGGATGGTAAATCTCCCCGCCCGCTTGGGAGAGGAGATCCCTGCGCAGGGGAAGGGGCCATGGGTCGCCCGCCAGGAGTTGCACTATTTCCGCCACCCAATGTTTGGATGGCCACCGCGGTGCTATCAGGATTAGCGACAGACTCTGTTCTCTCACCCTGGCTAGGGTGGGGGAGATCAGGCTGAGAGGGGGGAAGGCATATAGCAGCACGTTTGGCCACGGATGGGCCAGCGCATCTAGGGGGGACCTTACGTCTGACAGGTAGAAAAACAACGGGCACTGAGTGTTTTCCAGCGAGGCGAAGAGATCTACGGCTGCCAAGCCATATCTCCGCCATATTTGTCCCACAACCTGTGGATGAAGAGTCCATTCCCCGTACAGGGGGTTTCAATTCAATTCAATTTTATTTGTATAGCCCTTAATCACCATTACAGTCTCAAAGGGCTTAACAGGCCAAATATTTGTGACACCCCCCTTTACCCATGCCCCCACACGGGCAAGAAAAAACTCCCTTGAATCAGCAAGGAAGAAATCTTGAGAAGAAACGCAGTGTAGGGGATCCCTTCTTCCAGGGATGGTCAGGAGTGCAATGGGTGCCACAATTGGCATACAGGTAAATACATGTACATCATATTTAAAAAGGTGATGGGGTTCTGGCCGGTTATCCATGAGGAGAGTCCAGGCATCCAGTCCAGCACCCGCAGCACGCTACAACTGACAGAATAGTGAATTAGAACGGAAAAGTACATAGTGGGAATGTATAATGTAATAAGAAAAGCACAAGCAAACAGAGTAGTCTTCACTACGCATCTGTTGTTTTCACACTCCAAATGCAAGATTGTAGAGGTGCGTTTTGAGCTTCCCTTTGAATAGCTCCACAGAGTCAGCTTCCCTGATCGCTGATGGCAGCCTATTCCATAAAAAGGGGGCTCGATAGGCAAACGCTCTCTGTCCAGCCGATTTCTTTTTAACCTTCGGCAATGAAAGAAGGCCGGCTCCCGAAGACCGGAGAGACCGAGAAGGACTATAAGGAATGATCAGGTCCTTCAGGTACAATGGAGATAGTCCATGCAAGGCTTTATAGGTTAGCAATAGCACCTTAAAGTCTGATCTGAAAGTTATTGGTAGCCAATGTAAAGAGGCGAGAATAGGTGTAATATGATCAAACTTTCTCGTTCTGGTCAGCAATCTAGCTGCCGCATTGTGTACCAGCTGTAGACTCTTTGTAGTAGAGTTCGGTAATCCCGAGAACAGTGCATTGCAATAGTCCAGTCTTGACGAGACAAACGCATGAATCAGTGTCTCTGCATCCACTACAGATAACATTGATCTGATTCTTGCAATGTTTCTCAAATGGAAAAAGGCAATTCTAGTTATACTTCTTATATGCTGATCAAAGCATAGTTGAGGGTCAAACAAGACACCAAGATTTCTGACGGATGCACTCTGTGGGATGGCGAAGCCATCCAACCACAGAGAGACATCCTCAAACTTTTCCCGGTCCCGCTTCGAGCCGATAATCATCAGCTCTGTCTTCCCAGTATTAAGCTGTAGGAAGTTTTGTGACATCCAGCCCTTCACAGCAGCCAAACAGGACTCAACCTTTTGAATCTGGGCAGAATCCCCGGAATCTACAGGAATGTAGAGCTGGGTGTCATCCGCATAGCAATGGAAACTAATTCCGAAGCCGCGGATAACGTCACCGAGGGGAAGCATATAAATTGCAAAAAGCAATGGACCAAGAACCGACCCTTGTGGTACGCCAAAGCGCAATTTACAATGCTTCGATTCTGCACCCTCATGAAGCACAAATTGGGTTCTATCTGTGAGGTACGATTCGAGCCAACCAAGAGCCGTACCCCCGATACCAACATAGTGTTCAAGACGGTGAAGAAGAGTGCTATGGTCAATCGTATCAAACGCAGCGCTCAGATCCAACATCACAAGCATTGTGCTTGTATTTTTATCCAAAGCAAGAAGGATGTCATTTACAACTCTTGTAATAGCAGTTTCAGTTGAGTGGAAATTCCTGAACCCCGACTGGAAAGGTTCGAAGAGATTATTCCTCGTCAAATAGTCAACAATTTGCTTTGCTACAATCCTTTCCTGTACCTTAGACAAGAAGGGCAGATTCCTCTGGACATAAGATCTGCTCCTCTGTTCAGGACACCCGGTACATGTGTCGCCCGAAGGGACAGAAGTCTGGTGCTGCTCCACAAGATAATTTCTCGAGCTAACTCGTGTAGTTTCAGTGAGCGAGTGCCGTCCTGCCGGTTGACGTATGCCACTACAGTGGAATTGTCTGTCTTTACCAAGACGTGGCGGCCGTGGATAAATTGCAGGAAGTGTTTTAGAGCAAGGAACACTGCCCAAAGTTCTAGGAGGTTTATGTGAGCCTGAGCTAGATCGCGACTCCAGGTGCCGTTCACTGCTCTGCCCATCATTGTCGCACCCCACCCTGACAAGGACGCGTCCGTTGTCATGGTTACCCTGGACGACACCGCCCCCAGCGGGACGCCCGCTGTCAGAACTGTGCGCACCGACCACGGGCGGAGAGCGGTAACACACGCTGGTGTTACTTTCACCTTGCGATTCAGGTGGCGACGGGAGCACAGACTTAGTGCTGCGACCCAGCGCTGAAAATCTCTCATCATCAGAAGACCCAAATGTACTACTGATATCACCGAAGCCATAAGGCCAAGCAGGCGTAGGCATAACCTGAACGATACGGTCTCTCCCCGCCTGAAGAGGGAGAGACACTGCGTGAGAGACGTTAGTCTCCTCTCTGATAGTGTGACGCGATAAGAGAGAGAGTCTATGTGGAGACCCAAATATTCCGCACATTGTGCGGGGTCCAGACGGCTCTTTTCCCAATTTATGCTGAATCCCAGAGTCCTCAGATGATTTACCACCGTAGTAGAATCTCTGAGTGCCTGTTCGCGTGAACTGGAACATATCAGATAATCGTCCAGATAAGAGAATATTCTGATGCCGCTGTTTCTTAACGGTGACAGTGCTGCCTCCACACACCTGCTGAACACTCTCGGGGCCAACGATAGCCCGAACGGGACCACTTGGTATTCGTAAGCCCTGTTCTGAAAAGCGAACCAGAGAAATTTCCGGTGTGCGGGATAGATGGCAATGTGAAAATATGCGTCTGACAGATCGATCGTTACAAACCAATCCCCTGGACGGATTGAACGACAGAGCACTTTGTGTGTTAACATCCTGAACGTGTATTTGCGCAGGTGTCTGTTTAACACACGGAGATCTAATATGGGGCGAAGGGACGAGCTCCCTCTCTTCGGAATGAGAAAATAACGGGAGTAAAAACCCTGTTGGGCTTGCTCGTTCGGGACAGCCCTGATCGCTTGTTTTCGCAGCAGGGACGATATTTCGTCCTCTAGGATTCGTGCCGAATCCCCACTGGCCATAGAAACCAACACGTTGTTGAATCTGGGTGGTTTCATAGCAAACTGCAGTCTGTAACCCTGGGAAACTGTAGACAGGATCCACGGGTGAACTGCGCATGCGCGCCACTGTTCCACTCGCGTAGTGAGCGGGCTCATGTGATCGCGCCCCAACGACGTCACCCTCGGGACGCAAGGGGAGAGGTCTGCCCTCACAGGAGAAGCGTGAGCTCCCCCCATGAGAATGTAGGGACCAAGACATTGTTTTATTTTGTCTTGGTTTGTGCATTTCACCCTTGGCTCTGGGCCTGGTTGCGAAAATGCAGGGTTTATTGTGTGACACTGGGAAAATGCTTGGTGGCACTGTGTCAACCGTTGCCCCTGTCTCAGTTCGCCCTGAACGTGAGGCGAGAGAGACTGAGAAAGGGCCCATGGAGAACTTGGACATATCCAGGTCCCTGAACCATGGAACTCTGGGCTTTGCTCTACCCCCCCAAGGTTTCTTTTCTTCATGGGAGGGGGAGAGAGAGAAGCTGGGATTGCTAGGTCGCACGCTTCCTCTTCCCCTCCCCGGGGTGGGGAGAGCGGTTCCTCGCTGCCGCAGCAGCGAAGGAGTGTTTGCCCCATGGCCTTGGGTTCTCTGACCTAGGCTGTTGGTCGGCCTGTGGGCCAGCTGCGTGGGCTGGTCTGTAGGCTTTCTGAGGCCTGGTTCCCCCTTGTCTTCCCCTTGCTGCCGCTGCGGCAGCCGCAAAGCCTGACCTCGCTGGCTGGGGTGGGCGGGGAGCCTGTTTTCGGGGAAGGCAGAGATCGAAGGCCTCTCCTTCCTGTTTCCTGAGAGTGCTGGTCTCTCTCATCTTTTCCAGCGCTGGACCAAACAGACCCTTGGTAGGGTCATATGCAGCATCCATGACCTCGGCTTTCTGCGCGTCACTCAGACCGGAGAGACTGAGCCATAACGCTCTCTCACCCGAGACTGCGAGTCCCATGACTCGACCACAGCCCTGAACTGCGCCCCGTGAGGAGCGTAGGACCAGGTCATTGACGATGCAAATTTCATCCCAGAGGGCAGGGTTGGGTGACCCAGAGTCTAGCTGGCGACCCATTTCCTCTAGGATTTCAGCCTGATATGCAGACAGTAGTGTCATGGCATTGAGCGAGCATACCGACTGTGCTGCATATTTATACATCCTCTGGTAAGTGGAAGCAGTGAGGCGGTCCATCTTACCAGGCAGGGAGATGCCTGAAGAGGCGGAGAGAGGGCGACGGTTTGGGTGGAGGTGGTGAGCCACTGAAGGCTCCACAGCTGGGGGTTCGGCCAGCCCCAGCTCACCCATCCCGTGGATCTCCAGCTTTGAGCAGCCCTTGGTTGGAAGCTTGCTCTTAAATGGGCTGGACCAGTAGCGGCTCATTTCCTTCATGCAGATGGGAACTGCTGGTAAGAGCTTCTTAGAAGGCGGCTGGGCTGGTGGGAGCCTCTTGCCGTCGTACAGGTCTCTCTCTGCCCCTTCAGCATCAGGGGCTGCAGGCCATTGAATGCCTAGTTTTGCAGCGGCCCGTTTGCACACCTCGTACAGGTTACCGTCTACCGGTTGTACAGCGTCAGAGGCGCTAGGGGGTCTGGACAGTTGGACCAAAAAGTGGAGTCGTCCTCCTCCTCCTCAATTCCGTCCATGTCGAGGAAGTCAAAGTTGGCGTCGTCGTCGCCCTCTGCGTCCTCAGCGCCCGGTTCCGCCTCGAGAATTAAATTATCGAATAGCGGGGGGCACGAGCGGGGATGCCGCCTCCATCATGTCCGCCGAGCTCGTTGTCGCGTGGGACTGATGGGTGCTCGTTGAGCCTATAGCGGGGGCACCCGCCAGGCAGGGATCCTGGTTGGTAGCCACCGTCACCCTTAGCCTCCTTTCCAGAATTTTCTCCGGCATCGATGTGCAGTGAGCGCATGAATGCGGGTCCGCTAGCGAAGCTTGAGCGTGTTTAATGCCCATGCACGCTATGCACATGGGGTGGGGGTCCCGGCCTGATATGGAGGCCCCACATGACGCGGGGCACAGGCGGGATACAGCCTCCCTAGCCTTCGGCTCCGACCCTTTGGCGGGGGTGGCGGGCGAAGGCATACCACAGAGTTCACTCGCCGTGATGCGTTCGTTATACTCCGGGTGTTTTGGCTCAGCCAACAAGCTAATGTGTACTGTGCCGTGGTAAGCTCGCCTTGACGCGTTAGCCGATAAGCTACACCGTAAACCAGTGCACCTGTAAGCAAATACAGGGTAACCGGAGAAGCAGCTCGCCTTTATGCGGACACTGCCCAGCGGGTGTAGTAACAGATAGCTTCTTACGAAGTTATTACTCAGCCGAACCAGGTTAAAAGCCTACGACTGCGTTCGGCGACGGAATCCATGACGGCCCGTCTGTGAACTGTTAAGCAGTTTAAAGCTAACCTAGATGAGCTGAGGGAGCTTGAGTAGCTTTCTCATGGGAAGAAAGCGAGAATGATTTGAGGAGGGCGGGTCGACTGTATAAGTGCAGGGGGCGGGACCCTGTGGCACAGTCCGACCTGTCTGTCAAGGACAGACGTGGTGCAATTGGAGCTTCCAGTAGTAGGTCACGCCTAGGCGATTCCCATAGTGAAACACTGAACGAAGTTAGAAAAAGAACTAGCTGTGTGCAGTGGTGTTATGGGGACTATAACTAGCAGAGTGTAGTAGTGTTATGGGGACTATAACTAGCTGCGTGTAGCGGTGTTATGAGGACTATAACTAGCTGCGTGTAGCGGTGTTATGAGGACTATAACTAGCAGAGTGTAGTAGTGTTATGAGGACCCTAACTAGCTGCGTGTAGCGGTGTTATGAGGACCCTAACTAGCTGTGTGTAGTGGTGTTATGAGGACTATAAATAGCTGTGTGTAGTGGTGTTCTGGGGACCAGAACTAGTAGCTGTGTTAGTGGCAGTACGGGTAGCGTACCTGCTGTGTGTTCCAGGGCTGTGTGGTGGTGTCTGGGTAGCGTACCTGCTGTGTGTTCCAGGGCTGTGTGGTGGTGTATGTGCTGTTAGCTGTGAGTAGAGTTGTGTGGGGAAGCACGCTGAGCAGAGGAGTGATGGACAGGAGAGGGGCAACATTCAGCAGCCGGTTCACCACATCAGGATAGCCCTGAGGAAACAAGAAACAACCTCATGTTTTAACCCACAACAATGTCTTCACACATCACAATAGGTACCTAAAAGAGCTACAGGTACGATTTAAGAGGTATCATTTGAGTTTCATTTGTTAGACATGGCATAGTTATTCCTCATCTATTAGTGACTGGAATGCGCCATAAGAACATCGCAGCGGGCTCACTTCACCTGCATCGTTTATTGGTATAGCTTATGTTCAAAATCTTGCTTTCTTCTGCTCTCTCTTCCAACTCTGACATCTTACCTACAACCCAATCAATGGACATGGACACCGCAATTTAACGGAGGTGAGTGAGTGTGTGTGTGTGTGTGTGTGTGTGTGTGTGTGTGTGTGTGTGTGTGTGTGTGTGTGTGTGTGTGTGTGTGTGTGTGTGTGTGTGTGTGTGTGTGTGTGTGTGTGTGTGTGTGTTACCCAGAGTTTGGTTGAGATGGCGTTGGCCAGGGGTGGTCTGAGCTCTGCCTTGTTCTGGGCCATGCCAGGCAGGGAGGAGAGCAGCGTGTCGGCTGGGAGGGTCCGCACCGTCTCCACCTTCAGCCCCACCACCAGCGTGCCCAGCGCCTGAAGACCCGCCGGGGCCGTCTGGACCACAGGACCAACAGAGTGGCCCGTTAGAAAGTTGGCTCATTCAGTTAGAGTTGTACAATTCCCTTAATGTTGAATCATTCAGTTAAAGTTGTCTGATTCTGTTAACGTTGGCTAATTCAGTTTGAAATTCAAACATTGAATTGTTTTTGTTTGTTTCTGTTTTTTGTTATTCACCCCCTTGATTTCATTTTTTTAAGATTTCTTTTTACAGGTTTTATGCTTTTAGTAAGGAGATAGCTAGACAGGGAGGTATGGGGAAGAGAGGGGAAGACATACAGCAAAGAAGCACGGGCAGAAACCCTTTGTGGTAAGGACTGAACATTAAGGGGGCGCGGTTTTGATTTCTGTGATTCAACTATTAAATTGTATTTTATTTCAGTGAAAGAATAATCATTTGGCAATATAGAACTATCATCTAAGGGTGCCACAAAAATATTGTTGTTTAAGTCTGTTACACCGAGTGCCCAAATTCAGTATTGCATGACAAACGCCATGGACTTTGGAATGGGAAGAATGCCCTGTGCCGCAGGGCATTGGCAATCCAATATTGTCCACCATCACCAGTTAGGAAGTAGCTTGGAAAACAAAGTGGGCACAGTATAACTTCAAAACACATGTTTCAGTAGCTGCTCTCTGGATATACTATGCAAGCCCAGTGTTGTTTTGCTATACATTTGAAATAAACAAAACATCGCTCACAGTATAGCTTGAAGACATCTTGTCCAGGATTACACTAGCCTGAAAAAAAAAAAAAAAAAAAAAGGTTATAATAAATAAAACAGGATAAATATAAATGGGTTGAATGAGGCGGGAAGTGGCTTCTGAAAAGGTGCAAGTGGTTTACAACATTTTCTTGCTCCTGTTGGATTTGTATACGCTGCTACTCTGAGGCCACAGTTGGGGTGCTGGAGCAGAATAAAGCTTATTATCACGTTAAAGACAGGGTGAAAGTCTTGCCCCCTTCCTACCCTGACTCAGATAACATCAGACCTCAGAGTTGAGACTGGGTGCTTGTCAGCTGTTCAGCTATCATTACCCCCATCCCTTCCTCGAAGGTTTAAGAATGAAGCCAATCATGCAGAACACCATCTGCCTCATACTCAAGCTGCCATATAGGTAGACTGTCTGAATAGGATCAGTTACCATGTAGGAAGGGGAGCTTCTGATTGTATTTGAAATAAGGCTAAGGAATGTTTTTAATGGCCATACCGTGCCAGCCTAACCTTGCAGAATGAAGCCTTACTAGCTAAATACTGGTAATTTTCTGTAGAACCTTACTAGCACTAACGTTGGTAGCCAAAGTTCCTGGCAAAATTTTGCTAGTCAAACCTAACTAGCCATAATATTGGTAGAGACAAACCTTGCTGTCGTAACCATTGCTTGCAGAACGTTTCTTGCCAAAACTTTACTCGCCGAATATTGCTAGCTGAGCATTTGACTTTCAGTGTGAATCATAGTGTGGGAATATCATACCTGTGTAGGGGTGAATGACACAGTGGCCAATTCAGAGAAGTGAGGCAGCAGCTGTGATTGGCTAAGCTCCTGCAAGAAGTCCACACCTAGCCAGGGCAGGAAAGGGACCAGCTCAAAAAGTGTGTCGGGTGGAAGTGAGCCCGGGGACCTCAAATTGGTTTGATTCAGGATGAAAACGATCTGCGAAAGCAGAATATACAATGACAATTCTCTCTCTCTCTCTCTCTCTCTCTCTCTCTCTCTCTCTCTCTCTCTCTCTCTCTCTCTCTCTCTCTCTCTCTCTCTCTCTCTCTCTCTCTCTCTCTCTCTCTCTCTCTCTCTCTCTCTCTCTCTCTCTCTCTCTCTCTCTCTCTCTCTCTCTCTCTCTCTCTCTCACACACACACACACACACACCATGTCACTGGGCAAATTCAGCCTGTGTTGGGCGCAGTTGGAGATGAGTCTCTGGATGACGGGGAAAACCTCAGAGTTCCTGTAGAGCAGCAGCTCTGAAGGCTCTACCAGGCAGGTCAGGTTCCCCAGCCTGAACACACGCATTTATTTATTTTCTGTGCGTGTGTCAGTAAATGTGTATGAATGCATTTTTGTACGTGCATGCATGGGTGCACTACCTGTTGAAGTCCTGTATGGAGAGGTTCTTGTAGGCACCGATGATGCTCTGAGCTATGAAGTTCTGCTGCAGGGTGCTGAGCGTGTTTCTCCGCAGCACCTCCAGCCCGTCCAGCAGCTGAGGAACCCACATGCAGTCCGAAGAACTCAAACAGATACTCACTGACCCAGTGTCTCTGTAAGCCTATGCTCTACACACGAGGTATGTTGACCGCTGGGTTTCCGTCTTCTTCACTGTTCACCTAAATGTATTAACTTTATCTCCCCTTTGAAAGCCGACTGCGTTGAAAGGGCAAGTGCAAAACTTGGACATAAAAACAGCTGATAAAATAAATTCTGTAAAACTGTAGTTGCCTAAATCCAACTTTTATGCAGACAAATCCCCCTCCAAAATTTTTTTTTTTTGGTTATATGCTTTGATTATTGCCAGCCTCACTGTTGGTTGTTTTGGATAAAATTAAATCTGGTTTACATTTTAAATGCAATGCTTGGTGTTGGAACTTTATCAGGTGACATCCTGCCATACAGAATCAGTACAACCCTTTTGATCCATGACACACGCGGTTGTATAATCTATTTGCCACGAAACCGTCTTCAGTATTGACCTGTATTCTCATCCGACTAATTTCTGTCCCAGGCTCATTATAAATTAAACCATTCAAATCTTTACTTATTAAACAACATCCGCGTCGACGCCAGGCAAATAGTGTTGAGGTGCACAGAGAAGCTATCATCATCCTCATCATCATCATCCTCATCAAGCGCTCCCGCTGAAAGCCTACCTGACGGCCAGCTCTGGCGCCGGCGGCCAGTCACTGATGGATCTGACCAAGGCGCCAGTGCTCAGGTTTCCCCCCTCCACAGCTAGGTGTCAGGAGCTGGCCACTGCCACTGTTACCTGAGCAGGGGAGAGGTGTTGGAAGCTTTGGAAGGGCAGGTAGACGATCAGGTTCCCGGTGTCCCTGATGAGAGAGCGTGCGCCGCTGGTCATGTTGAGCGGCGCCATGGCCCGGCTGAACCACTGGCCAAACGCCTGGCGCTGGGCCAGGCGCATGAGGGCCAGGTTGTCGTTGATCGCACCCCGGCTGGATAGGGAGAAGGGGTATCGGTCACTGAATCTGTGTGTGCGTGCGTCTTTGTGTTTGATTTTGTGTTTGTGTGTGTGTGTGTGTATTTGTGGTCGTTTGTATGTATGCCTATGCCTGTGTCTGTGTCCGACTGGATAGGGAGAAGGGGTATCGGTCACTGAATCTCTATGTGTGTGTGTTTGGTATTGTTTTTGTGTGTATGTGTGGTTGTCTACATGTATGCCAGTGTCTGTGTGGGTGAGGGTGAGTGTGAGAAGAGTGTGAGTTTGCTTATATGGTGCATGTGTGTGTGCGTACTTTAGATGCTTAACAGTCATGTCAGCAGTCTCTGTTTCTCCTCAATAAGTGCAAATGTTTGTTGTAACTGCAGCGGTACAATCAACCAACAGCACATAAACACCCGACACAAAGAACCGGGCAGGATTATTTGGATTTAAATCCGGTCACCTGTTTCCTTAGCTAGTAATTTATAATTCATGGCTACCAACACCTCGCGACACACAGCTTCAGCTTGGATCCTGACACCTGGGGTGTGTTGTGTGTTTACATGGAGTCAGATAAGGTGTCTGTAAACCACGTTAATAAATGATTCTGATCCTGTGCTGCCGGAGATACAAAGATTATAAAAAGTAAGTGACCCATTTAGCATGTCGTACATGAACAAAAAACACTTAAAGTCAGGGAAGTATTTTAATCTGTGCAGACGGTGTGCCGTCTCCATTTTGTTTTTGTTCATTTTAGACTTCCTGTTGAGGGCAATGAGAGTGTCTACTGGTTTGGTTTCTGATGATGCAACGGTGTTGTGGAATGTCCGGGATGAAACTATTTTGTACGTTCTTTTTTTAAACGTAGCCCATGGGTATATATAGTCAACATAGTAATCTATGCCATTAAGTCACTGTTCCTAAAAGTTATATTATTGTAATTTATAAAAAAAAAACAGTAAAATCTTTTGCCAGTCTTCACCAACCAGTTTGTGAACGCTCTGCTGTACTCCGAATGAAGGTAGCATTCTACGTTTGGCCGGGAATCACGTTGCGCGCAGGCTGCAAACAAACCAAACACTGTGCGTGAAGATGTCCTTCAACGAGAGCTGACTTTAACGTCATTGTTCTCAGCCACTCCCTCTGTTCGCTGATTGGACGCACAAAATTTGGACGGAGAAAACCCAGGAATATACCGCAAACCCAGACGTAGTACTGAAGGGATATGAAAATTTAGCGGAAGTACTTAGGCAGGCGGAGCCAGGCTAACTGTGTGTGACGCATAATAACAACGTCTCTCATTATCAAGCTCATAAACAACGGTATGAAAAAGTAGCACAAATGGGTCGTAACCATGGCGATAAGATGTCCCCCCCTCCTTCCTAGAACCCAAAAACTAATTTATTTGAATCTCAGTGTTCAACTTCGAGCGGAAACAAGGGGTTCACATTTACTTTAAGTAGAATTAAACAATTATTTCATTCATGCTTTAATGCAATTATTTCTAAGTATTCTGCAACTGAAGTCACTCGGCCATCAGCCATTAAACCACTGAATACTTGGTAAGTATGAAACTTGTTCACTCAGTCACTAAGCTAACCGAATCATAAGATGGCCACCACTCACACAAAGGCGTTGGACTGCAGTGGGGGTAGAGCTTTGATGTCGGCCAGGGAGGCCCAGGGTAGAAGAGGAGCCAGCTCTGTGAACAGCCTGCTGTCCTTCCACAGGTGGACGGGGATGAACACAGACACCATGGCCGATAAATAGACATCCGTCAGCTGGAAAACACACACAGACAAGAGGTCAGCATTCACTAGAGGAACAAAATGTATTCAACTGAGAAACAGCATGTTTTAACCTGAAAGACATCATGTATTCACCGTGGACATGTGTTCGCCAGAGACGCATGATATCATGTGTTCACTTGAGAACAATCATGAATTCACCAGAAAAATGTCATGTATTCACCAAACACATCACGTTTTCACTAGAGAAAAATCTAAATTCACCAGAGTACGGTATTGTATTTGACAGAGAAAAAAAGATGTATTCAGCAGGGAAAATGATTGGAATAACCAGACACCTCATGTATTCACCAGGAGGACATACAATTTTCACCTGAGACTAACCAGAGAAACATGTATTCTCCAAAGAATCATGCATTCACCTGAGACAAAGCATGTATTCACAATATAAAAGCATGCCTTCACCTGATACACATCATGTATTCACCAGGCACACCATTTATTCATTAGAGAAAAATCTTAAATTCACAAGAGAAACAACTTACATTCACCAGACCCATCATGTATTCTCCAAATGAACATAATGTATTCACCAGAAGCACATCATGTATTAACGAGATTAAACCAAATTTATTCACCAGAAACACATCATGTTTTCACACGGAAACATCATGCATTTACCAGAGAAAAATCATGTTTTCACCCGAAACACATCATGTATTCACTATAGAAACATTATGCATTCACCAGACACATAATTGATTCACTAGATAAACATAATGAATTCACTAGAGAAACATAATGTATTCACCCGACAAACCAGAGAAACATGTATCTATCATAGAAATCTCATGTACTCACAAAAGACACATCATGTATTCACAAGGGGAACATAACGTATTTACCAGATAAAAATCTGGTATTAACCATGGAAAAAAATTATACTCTGCAGACAAACCAGAGAAACATCATATATAAGACAGAAACAACGCAATGTAGTCTTCACCAGAGATACATCATGTTTTCACTAGTCACTTAATGTATTCACAAAATAAACGTGATGTTTTCACAAGAGAAACGTTATGTGTTCACCGAGGTTAAACCCCTCCCTTCTCCCCCTCCCTTCTCCTCAATGACCGACACCTGTACTCACTCTTAAAGTCCCTTCATATAAAGGTGTCTGCTTTAGGTCATTTTAGTGTCTGTTTACCTGCAGTGAGTTCTTATGCCGACTGTAGTGCTGGAGGATCTCCCGGGCCGTGGTGTTGTCCACCCCACTCAGCACAGCACGCAGACTCTCCAGAGGGATCCGGAAATACTCCTGATCAGATCAGTAAGGAGAGATCAATACATACCTGCTGCTGCTGGAATCCAATCATATCATGCTACACAAACAGTCTCCTGCTGTATTTATCCCTTGAAAACCTTAAACAAATACCGTGTCCTGTTTTTATATCCTTGTATTGTTGTTAAGGATAAGATCCTTACACTTGAATGACCAGCCATGATGGAAATGAATGAAATACTGGAATTACCCTGTATCTGAATTCACATTGAGTCCATTTGACTATGGTTATTTGGCATGTGCCAAATAGGTAAATATAACTAGCATTCAGGTTAATGCATAATAACTACAGTTTCAGTCGTAATAACACTGCTATCTGTATACTGATACACAGTAAGGAGGTAAGGAAGTCTGATCTTTGGATGTACATGTGGAATTGTTCCTTATTTACTTTCGAATTGATTAGCCGATATGGTTTATTCACAGAGAATACCAATCACTGTTAGTAACTACACAATGATTTAAACATCACCTGGATGAGGAAGACCTCTGGGTCCAGTATGGTGCGCGACTCCATCAGGCTGGTGAGTTCTTTCTGTGGAGGAAAACAAGACAAAACATCCACACAAACAGACACACACAGTAGTTTGCAAGGTTCTACGGTTTACCCACTTAATTTGATCTTATTGCGGTGTGTGTGCATGTGTGCGTGCGTGCGTGCGTAATCCAAGCGCTACCCCAAAGCACTGCAGGAGGACCCTCTTGTTCTCGAAGTTGGTCTCTCTCTCCAGGTAGAGGGCGGTGGAGTTCAGCACGCTCCGCCGGATGTGGTCCGTGACGCGCAGCGACGTCAGCTGCCTCTCCTCCAGCGCCACCAGCATCACCACGCTCATGCTGGCCGCCTTGTTCAGCACCGACAGACCCTGCATCCGCTGGGTCAGGCTCTCCACCCAGCAGCGCAGCACCGCCTGCAGGGAGGCCGTGACGCTCGCCCCGGGCCGGCACACCGGAGCCAGGTCGGCCGAGCAGGACCAGTTAAACCTCATCACCAGCTCTCGGGCCAGGCAGGGCTGGCTCTCCTCCCCGGGGCCGCTGTCGTTTGCACCGTGGTGGCTGAAGCTGTGGCACAGTTGGCTCACCCACATGGTGGACGTGTCCTGGGCGAGCCAGGCCAGAAGGTTGACGTCTAGGCAGACTGACCTAGCGAAGTTCACCTGGTCGTATTTCCAGCACAGAGCCATGAGGTCCTGGTCCGGGAGCGACAGGCCCCAGCTGGCGTACTGGCACTGCTCGAAGAGGTTGAAGCCCAGCGGCTCCCCGGGTTGGGACCCGTTGATGCAGTGCTGCAGCAGCCAAATGTTGTCCGGGTTGGCCAGGAGGTGCTTCAGCACAACGCCGTCGGCGCACACCCTGGTGGTGAAGTTGAAGGGGTCCAGTTCAGCACAGCGCGCCAGATCGGTCATGTCCACGATGATGGGCCGGGTCCACTCCGAGTATCTGCAAACCTGATCACACAAAACACAAAAAATGTATTCTAGGGCTGAATGATTTGGGGAATTAAAAGAATTGCGATTATTTCGACCGATATTGCGATTTAGCATGTGATTATTATTTTTAAAGTTCCTTATGTTCTGCATTATTCACTAAAGAAGCAATAAATCATTCTATAGTATGACCAACACAACATTGGAAGCAGCAACATTGTATACTGTGTTGGTTGGGGATAGTTAAAACATATGGTTTCTAGCGGCTATAACAATGTTAAATCACATTGAAATACCATGGCTCCCATCACCCATGCAGACACACATTCAAACACCACCGATAGCAGTGCCAGGCATGCAATGTCCACAAGCAGCTCCTATGAGGCATGCAGGAGGAGCCTTGCCCAAGAGTGATGCGAGGACTGCCGGTGCCTTCGGTGGTTCCACCTACTAGAGCGTTCACCATGAAGTCAACAAGACGCCTTGTAGCGACCCAGCTTTAATTCCATCCTTCGGTCCTATGCTATTTAGGACTACTTGTAACCCCCCCTGTCTATCCATTCTCTTTCCTGTCAATATTCACCTAGGGCTGTGCAATTCATCGAATTTTGATTGCCATTTAGATTTTTGTGTCAACATTTCTCCAAACTAATATAATCGAGTTGAAACAATATAGACATATTTTATCAGTATATATTTTTTATTCATTAAATGTTTTATAGAAATTGCAGCTGGATACGTTTTGTGGGGGAAATGCTGAATTAATGCATCATGCTTTCAAACTCAAAAATAGTCTTTTGAATAATCGTAATTTCAATATTGACCAAAATAATCGTGATCCTAATTTTTTTACAAAATTGAGCAGCACTATCTTCACCTTCCTGTCTGTAAAAATGCAGAAAAGCGAATCAACCAGCAGACCCTCCAGTCGCCAGTAAACCTGCTCCCCCTCCCGGACAAAAGCAGCCAGCCGAGCCTTCAACAACAACAACAGACCTGTGGTATCATCTCCGCCACGTCTCTGTCCCCGCACGCCGTCAGCAGCCATTTGTTCTGGGTCTCCGCCGCCAGCTGGTCGAACAGCGTGGAGTTGCAGCACACCTTCGTGGTGAAGTTGTCCTTATCGTGTTGCCAACACAGCCCCACCACCGAGGGGTCCACGTGCCGGTCGCCCCAGTTCTCGTAGTCGCACCAGTAGATGACCCTGGATGGCGGCGTGCTCTGCGGGGCTACCTGAGACACGTTGGCACAGAACACCTCCAGCCAACTGGCGTACACCTGGTTCTGCAGCAGAGCGCTAAAGAAGGTGGCGTTGGCGCACACCTCGGCGGCGAATCGCGCGGCGTCGTTGCGGGTGCAGAGGGACATGACGTTCATGGGGATCTGCATGACATCGTGCCACTCGGAGTAGCGGCAGGAGTCCGCCACCAACTCGTCCAGGGTCCCTTCCGTCGGCGACTGCGGGGCGAGGTGCGTGCAGTTGGGGATCAGAGCCACGTTGTCCGGGTTGATGAACAAGAATTGGAAGAGGCCGAGGTCCTTGCAGACCAGATCCTTCAGCCTGCCGCCGTCCATGCTCCAGCAGAAGGCCACCATGGCAGAGGGCACCTCCGGCTGGTTCATCCAGCCCTCGTAGGCACAGAAGAGGCTCAGCAGCATTCCTGGGTTCGACGTCAGGTTACCACAAAAGTCCAACATCCAGTGGTTGTTGGGGTCTGACAGCAGCTGCATCATGCGCAGCGGGCTGTCACACACCTGCTCCACGAACAGGTCGCGGTCGTTATCGGAGCACAAGCTCACCACCCCGGCGTCCACCGCCTCACCCTGAAACCAGGAGTCATAGTCACAGACCAGGTTTCGGAGGTTGGGCGACGCCCTGGCGCGGCGGGCCTGCGACGGGGGGAGGGGCAGGACAGGCGGCGGCGGCGGCGGCGTGTAGCCTCCGGTGTCACAAGCGGGCGCCCGGGTGAGGACGGGCGACATCAGCGCCTGGATGGCGTGACACGTGTTACCCCAGACGTGCTCCAGCTGCGCGGGGCTGAGCTGGCTGAGCGCGCGGCAGAACACCCCCAGCGAGGTGGGGGGGTCCTCCGGCGGAGAGGCAAGGACTTGGGCGCACGGTGTCTCGTTGAAGACGGTGAGGTTGTGGCGGTCGCAGCTGAACATGGAGTCTTCATCGTCGTCATTGGTGGCGGATTGGGAGGCAGGGCGGCTGTAGTGGCCGGCAGGACTGGGGCATTCTGAACCGGGGTCGTTGCACAGAGAGGATTCTGAGCCCAAGAAGATGTCCAGTATGGAGGGGCCGAAGGACCAGCTGACGTTGTGTTTCATTCCCCTGCCGAGAGAACAGTGTGTCAGCTTGTGTTTATCCGTATTGTGTGTTTAGAGTGTTGGTAGATTTTAATATGCTCTAAATACACAACTAGATGAGAAAAAAAGTGATGAACTTGATGTTAAGATTGCTTACCACATTATAAGCTGCTTCAGATTCCCTGCAGAGCAAGAAACGAACATATATTTTTCATTGAACATGCTACCATTCTCTTTAATCGTATTCATATGGGTAAATATGTTTGTGGGGGTTCCTTACCTTGCTGGCATTGCTCGGTTTGATTAAGCGAAGGAACTGTAATTCCAAACTGTAAACCAATGTTCACGTAATCAATGGGGACTTGGATAAGAGTCCCCATCTTCGTTGAGAAATACGTCACAACCATGTCCAAAAGTCGACTTATAGTCGACATCAGACTCCCAGACTGGGGTACCTGTGACATTGCCAATGCAAGCATTTCCTGTAAGCCGGTGAGTTCCGCCGTGCTCACCTCGTCCATCCTCAAGTAGGACCTGAATAAGCTGCCCGCACCCGTGTCCATGGGGGTACATCCCTCCGACCTCATGAACGACAAAACCGCCAACAACGGATTAGCGAGTTCTAGAACGACCACCCTCGTTAACTCTGCTTCCAGGCCACATTCTTGTGTCCCGGACAGGATACACACGAGTGTTTCGGGAAGGTTATTGACGAATCGCTCGCTCATTAACGGCATGTATACCGAATATAGGTTAACTAAGACGCTATAATAGGAGTTTAAGTGGACACCCTCCAACAGGGATGGGTCTCCTACGGATCGGGACGAAGCATCGCCTTGGATATGCCCTGACCTTGAGGTGCTGCTGCCTTTTAGTGTTTTATAATCAGTTACTACTCTGGTCAGTGATTGAATTTGTTCTATAACGCTCCGGATCTCCTCCTGTAACTCAGCGCCGCTGTGCGGCGGTGGGATTTGGGAGCACTCTTTAACATCGCAGACTGTTCCTGTTGAGAGATAAACAGGGCACAGGGCGGGTTAAGACCCCTACGTTTTCTAAAATGTAGTTTACTGATCCTTTAAAAAAATAAAAATAAAATAGCATGTGGAAGGATTTTATAAGATATAAAATCCTACAATGGTCTTGGAAATTAGATAGCCTATCAATTCTTTATTATATATATATTTTATATAAAAGGTACAATTGCAACATGACTAAGCAGAGAATAGGCCTAAGCCATACAATGATAAAGGATAACATATGTTTGAGAAGTATGGTCTATCTACTGAGGATAATGAGGCTATATGATTTAGATTGAACAGGCATAGTCCTACTGTAACAGTTGATTATTTATACATCATTAATTTAATTGGCTCGTGTCACTTAAAAAAGTTCTAAAGAAAATATGTCCAACATATCACCAGGCTCCTTCAGATGTTTTTTTTTTTAAAAATTATAAACATGACACTTACCAAAGAGAATGCACACAATACAAATGGTAGGCGTTGACCACATTTTCCCGACGTTCGCCTCAAAATGTCCAGATAAAAGAAATAGCGATATCGTCTTTTCTTATCCCGTCAAGTTAGAAAACACTAATTTCACGCAAAGGGGAACATTTTAAAACGACCAACTTCATCTTGGTTATGAAACAAGTCTCCTTTGGGCTACTTTTGTTCAGAATATTGTCCAATCGAGCACGCCAAGGTGTTTCGTCCTTTTCTTATCTCAAGGGATGCTCAAGAAGAAGACCAGTTAAGACGGGGATCTGGGGTGGACTGACCTGGCCTACTAACCGTCTTGGAAACCACTCACATGTCTGAGTGCAATGCTACACCTGGTGCTCTAAAGCCTCGTAATTAAGGCCAGAAAGCGTCGGACGAGGTGCGAAACGCGGAACGGATTTCGCCTGGGGGGGAAAAAATAAAAAAGTTTGGCCATTAGTGATGAAATATTCATGATCCGTGTTGATTAGCTCCTCTCACGGCTCTTGTCTGAAACCGGAGTCCGGTCACTCAAGACAACATAAGATTCCCCGACATCTGGTGGTGCGGAAAACCTTACGATAATAACCAATAATTGCAAGGTAGTTACAGGTTGTTGCACTCATTAGTTCGTCCGGGGAGGCATAATCAAAGACCCGCTACACGTTGTTACCACGGAACAACGACGATGTTACAAAGTGACATTTATAAAATAAATATATAAATCGGTCTTCCCAGGGATCGAACCAACAACCTTTTGATTCGTAGTCAGACTCTCCACTGGACCGCATAACATGCCATAAAAATAATAACCTAAAGCACAACGATGCAGCATCTTTCAACATAAGTAAACTAAGACAAACAAGTTTATTATTCATTTAGGAAACAAATTATGATGCCATATTTACCTTGGGCTGTTGTGGAAATAGTTATTCAGAATACTTGCCTGGGGGAATTATTTGAAGCAATAAAACAAGCCTCTATCAGATTAGCGAATATGGTCTAGGAGGGCAAGGTATCACTTAATCAAGGAAAGCCTCTGGAATAGCCAACACGTAATTAGCCTGCATTAGACGCTTTTAGCTGCGGTGGAAGTTTGGTTCTCAGTGTTTTTCTCAGGCCAAATTTGGAAGTTCAAGCATGCACAAAATGAAGACAAAAACACACAGGAGGTTAACTTTAAAACTTTGTTTCAGAAAGTCATTGTAACTGTATATACACTTTACAATAGCATAGCCTTTTGGCCAAGAAAGATGTCTTTAAGCATTTTTTTTTTTAAATACATCTTTAGCACAAATAGCATTTCCTGCAAGTAAAATGGCTGAACAGATATTGGGGAGAAAAAAAAAGGATCTGTAACACGATTGCTTTTTTTCTGCAGAAATGAAGTGCCTTGATTAAAGCTTAACCAGGACTTTCCTCATATAGCAAGCTTGAATCTCTACATGCTAAGTTAAACAGTTTAGTGACACTGTGCTAAACTAAACATACATACAGATAGTTGTAAGAAAAAAAGACACTCCATCTTATGTAAAGTTAAATCTTCATTAATACATTTAAAAAGTAGATACGACATGCCTTTTGAAATCAAAAATACAAAAGATTTTCCTTATTCAAGGATTTTTTTAAACATGAATCAGTTTGTTATTGTACAACACCCAAGTGTACAATACAAATGGTAATGCACATAAAAACGAGCTGGATGACAAATATCAAAACACCTCCTGACCGATCCTTCAGAAAAATAAAAATAAAACAAGCCCAGCTCACAATCCGCACCATGCTCCCATAACCATCTCTCCAACACCTGGGGTACCCCATCGTAAAGGGACAGCATTATCAAGGTGGGACCCCCTGAATAACTAATTCATTGTCAACTCCCCTCTAGCCGCCTGGTAATCCCGAGGGTCTGTGTAACATGCCCCATACCATATCAGTTAAAGGAGTAACCAAACGCACAGGGACACCAAACCCCATCATTAGCACCAGCGGATGTCTATGCTTTAGCTGACAAGTTGAATGGCATCGCTCTGCACCTATTACAGCCAATCAGAAAACGGCAACTGCAGTATGTGCATTGTTTCACCAGAGGGGTTGCTGTTGCTGCCATTTGGTTTCAGGTTTTGGTACCTCTTTCAAACTGAAATAGGCAGCGATGAGCTGTGGAGAATGAAGGAGCCTGTTCAGCTGGAGCTCTCTGCGTAGCTTACATTCAGAGTCTGGACACACACGTACGCACATACAAACATACATACATAGCGCCCAGGGAGTGATCAGGCTAGACTCGAGTCATGGTTCTCCAGCTAGGAGAGGCATGGATACGCAGTGAGCCGTTTGTGCTCTACAAGCCGGAAGAAGGAAAAAGGGAAGCCATACTGCTTTGTTCATGGACCACAACTACATACGACACAACAAATAAAACCGAGCCCCACATCTTAAAACAAGAGGTCTTGATTGTCTTCTACAAAACCCAGGGGGGTTAAACCAAGATGTGTGCTACTGTAACGTCAACGCACCGACGAAAGCGAGGACTCCAGGAGTATTTCTACAGCGCTGCATCAGACATCACCAGCCGACACCGGAACCCAACGCCGCAGAAGTAAGGACATGGGGAGTCGGGGCGGGGGTCCGCTTTCCAGCGTGGTGGTGGTCACGCCGCCAGCACTAACAAAAACCTATCCTACGACGACACATCATGGGGGCACGACCTCCAACCCTCTGAGGGTTCCGTGGAGAGGGACATCGAGTATTACTAAACCACTGTCCAAAAGCACGGCGGTAGGGGCAGAAACACATTCATATAGTTGCCGTTTGTCAACGAAATCACTGTAAAACTGCATTCCAAAAAAAAAAAAAAAAAAAAAAAAAGGCATCAGAGAACGTACATAAAACAGGGTCAAGGAAAGGAGACACTGCCAGGAGATACGGGGAGGTGTGGGGGAATTGGTGCTGCATTGGGAACGGCCAACAGACGTGGGTACCAGACAGGGCCTGGCCCACAGGCTGACCAGAATCCATCACATGCTGGCAAAGAGGTGCTACAGGAGTTAATCTCCAAGAGGTACAAACACATAGCCATCTAGTTACACGTGAGAGTTAGCCTAGCCTCGAGCTGAACTACGACTGGGAGCAGAAAACAATACTGATATCAGACCAAAAGACCGTTAAAAACAAAAAACATATATAGAAACTTAACTTTGACACGTATCACTTTAAAAATGAATGCCCTTTAATGACCTGTTGCGTGTTTCAGGTAAGCAGACTTCAAGCCAATTCTTAATTAGAAAGCCATCATGTGTTTACTTAACGTTTGAGCGTGCCCGGTTGCTTACACCGGCACGGCACACAAACCTCAGCATACCGTTTATTCATGTGACCATACAGGGACCCTCTCCCCACCCTACCCAAACCACCCACCTATACACAAACAGTTCATTTTTCTTATATTTTTCTTTACTAAAAACAAAATGCCAGCAGCCAGAGTGATGCAAAATTCAGCTGTAGAGGAATGCATAATGACATCTTAGACGCTACTACATGTTCAAAAAAGGAGGGACATGGTGGCAGTCCAACGCAGTCCTATAGACGAAGAAGTCCTCGTCCATTTTGGAGTCTTTTACACCGAGCGGAGGAGCACCTGGGGGGGGGGGGGGGGGGGGGCTGGTATTGGCGTGAAAAGGGCTAGCCAGAGCTAGGAGATCGTCATTTTTAAAAAGGTGGTCTTCCCCTAAAATCGGTTTTCAGGTGTTGCCGCAGCAACGGGAGAACAAAAAGGAGTCCACACAGCTCCTCCGGAGAAGTTGGTTTCATTTTTCCATTTCATGTCGTTGGTAGAAAAAAATATCCCAACCCCGGCTTTAAAAATCGTTATATTCTTCTTCATCATGATGTTTAGTCATAAAATCATTTTGGGTTTAAAAAACAAAAGTGAACGGGGAAGGAAGGAAAAGGGGCCGATGATTTAACAGTAATGGTAATGTTGTCGAGTTCGTCTGAAGGAGGGCTTTTTACATGTCCGCTGTTGATGACAGTTGTCCTGTAACCACGGTGACTCAGTCCGGGGGCAGCAGGTCGTGTAGCCGGAACCGCTCTCGTACGTGTGGGCGGACATCTTGGTTCTGGAGAGACGACATAAAAAAAGAAAAAAAAACATCCATCTCAATGTAAAATACTCACAATTCCTTATATGGTCCAGAGCACATTGTTCTATGACAAGAACAGCGTGTGTAGGACTGTTTAGGACTATGTATTTAACAAACATGTCCGTAAGCAATGAACTCACCATCTCTACCAACTTCTCAAGGAAGGGGACCAGCTTCAACAGCTCATTGTCATTCTTGTCCATGAACCAGCTCTCTATTGGAATGCCATTGGAGAGCTAGGGGGAGAGGGGAGGGTTTAATCACCATGTCAACAAGTTGTTGTTCTTGAAATACCAACCGTCAGCCGCTAACATTTCAGTCCATGTTTACAAACATTTCCCTCCGATATACATGCATTACAGTCCCAACATATATAAAACCCATCAATACACCGTCTATATTACAGCCTAATAACTACAATTTAGTCAAAGCTGACACCTTCAACACAGCCTACAGGTAGACTGTAGACATTACAGCTTAGCCACAGATCCTGCCCACTTATCCAACCATCACTTCTACATTATACTATCTCTGCACTGGTTCTATCATTTGGTAAAAACTGTAACCGTCTCGACTGTTAAGCCCACATACCAAATGGTGTCTATACCAACTGTGAGACTACCAAGAGGTTTTAATGTGTTCCTGCCATCATACAGAACAGAGACACTCCACTCCAGGGAGTGATGGGTTCCCAGTTCACCTGGTAAGCGAAGGCCTGTGGTGAATTGTCAATGATGATGGTCTTGGAGAGATCTCTGCCCAGAATGTTCAGGTCCTTGATGTAGTTCCCCTGGACACAAACGCAGTGCTCGCGGAAGAGCCGGTGCCTGCAGCAACACAGAGATCGAGATACGAGTCAGACGCCAGGTGGACTGCACTGCCTTTAGGTTTAAGCCTTTTTACTGTTGCAAAGCAACTATGGAAAATCTGCATGTAAATGGACGATGACGTTGGCTGCTTGTTTCTTGAGTTGCTTAGCGTGGCGCAGAGCAACGCAAAAGCCGTGGTCCAAAGTAGGGATCGACCGATATATCGGTCGGCCGATATTATCGGCCGATATTCGCGTTTTTTACGTGTATCGTATCGGCCGATACGCGGCTTTTTTTTGGCTGATTATTATTATTATTATTTTTTTTTTACTTGTTCTACCTCACCTGTTTTTAATATTTGTTAAATATTGTTCATCTACTTGTTCTTACTTGTTCTACTTCACCTGTTTTTACTATTTGTTAAATATTGTTTTTTATATTGAAGTTCAATAATTGTTCCTTTAAAAAAATAATAATAATAAAATCGGCTCAAGAAAATCGGTATCGGCGTATCGGCTAAGGCTGATGAAAAAATATCGGTATCGTATCGGCCCTAAAAAATCTGTATCGGTCGATCCCTAGTCCAAAGACCTGCTTCCCATTGACAACAATGACAAACTAGCCGCTCCCAGTCGTTAAAAGCATTCAGTGGGATCGTGGCCTACAGTAATCATAACAAATGAATGGTACATAATAAGAAACAAAATGAACGAATGGTGGTTTTTAAAGAGTCCGACCTGACGAGCTGTTTCTTGGGGTCCAGGATGTTGAGCAATTTGTCAGCATACACCTTCTTGGAGGCCGTGAAGAGGATGATCTGAAGGACAAAGGACAGGATCAGTCACGGTGACCACAGACACAAATTCTGACCAGTCTCAACATTCGACTGCAGCCCCTGGAGGCGTCCTTGCCTCATAGATCTGGGACATGCGCTCCAGGAACTCTCTGAAGAACGGCCTGAGACGCACGTAGACCTGCAGGAAACACCACCGTTAACCACATACACATACACACATCTCACAGTACAACATGAGGCAATCTGATGCATTTAATTGTCAGCGAGAACATGCTATTATGAAAATGCATAAATATATTTAAGATATGTCTTTTTATTCATCACACATTCATGCCAAAAAATTTGGGATGATTTGTTGAACCTAACAGAAGGGGAAAATAATGGATCTCTGGATTGCATATGTGACATTTTTCCATTGTTATTGTTCTAGCAGGTTCTCCAGTACTCTAGGCTGAAAGGTGGGCACTGTCTGTGACATTCTGCAGGGTGCGGAACGGATCGGATCGCAAAGGTGCGGTAGGGAGGGGGCGGTATAGCCCAGCTCAGTTCTGAGGTCGCGTTTCCACCGCCGACAGTACCCTTTGTGGTAGGCCGGATGTCGATCGCCGCGGCAGCTACGAAAACATCGTAAACAACGTCTTCCTCCCCAAGAATGCAGAAGAAACGTCTCCACCTCCTTGTTCGCCCAAGCAAGCGTTTTACGCGACATGTTAATTGTAAAGAATAATACCTCGAGGCTACTGTTTGTTTGTTTTTATCCCCGCGTCACCCGGAAGTGATGTTTCTTCCCGGGACCCTTTCAGGCGTCTCGTCTCCAGTACCCCAACGGAGGAGTCCTGAAAACGAGGCCAAAACGGGTACGGCTAAGCCCACTTTTGGTGGTGGAAACGCGACCCGATCCGCACCTTTGCGATCCGATCCGCACCCTGCAGTGGAAACGCGCCATAAAGCCACTGGTGAGACCCCAGAGGGTCCTAATGAGGGGATCCGGAGAGCCTCACCTGGTAGATGACATCCTGGAAGAGGACAGGGAAGGTAAGTGCGGCGTCCTCCAGCTCGTTCAGACTGCAGTGGACCAACGTCTCGTCCTGTGGAAACACAGGTCCAGAGACAACTCAAAAATACAGTTCAATAACAGGAGAAGGGCTTAATGTAGGCATTCGAGTGCCTTATTGTCCTATTACAACAGTCCCGTTTGTTTAGACTTCAATGCCCACACCGATGCTTTTCAAAGCTCTGCATGTGGCTGGTTGTCATGGAAACATATTTTATGGCGTTTATCTTTGAAGCTGTAGCCTCTTATCTCTCCCGTTTGTTTCTTTGCCGTTCAGCAGCAGCTTTAGCAGCACAGATCACAGGGTCTCGTGCTGTAGTTCCACTACTGGCGTTAGTGATAAACAACATCCCTTCCTCTACTACATCCCTGAAACATTGATGGCAATGAAACTGATGTATTTAAAAGGAATAAATTAATAATTTCCAGCATTTATGAACAATAAATTACTTAAAAGGGTGAATTGGTGACATGAGTGAATCCAGCATGAGAAGTATGTAGTAAATGGTCCGTATTTATATATAGCGCTTTTCAGACCCGTTGCCACTCGCATTACTTTAGAATTATTGCATTCAATTCACCCATTCATTTACCAAGCCACCAAGCAAGGCAACAGCCAGCGTGTCAGTATCGTTTAGGAATAGGCATCTTGCTCAGGGACACATACACTTAACTAGGAGCCAGGGACCGAAACAGCAACTTTTCCGCTCTACGCGAACTTTGGAGTAGAGCGGGGCCAGACAACCCCGCTGTACTCCCTGACACTCCCTAACATCACGGAAAACTCTGCATGAGTCAAAGCTGATTAGTGCATCATGTTAAGCATGTGTACAGTAGGTGTGGGACTGTGTGTACAGTGTGCTCACACTGCTGAAACATAAAACTCTAATCAAAGTTGTATCACAGTGGAAACAAATGTGTGACCAATCAAAAAAAATGAGAGAGAGGAAGGTAACATGAGTGAGTGAGTGTGTGTGTGGCCTAGCACAAGAGAAAACGTGGGCGTGCACTGGGTCTCCAGAGGTAAGGCTGTTTTGTGTACCACACAGTGTGAGAAAGAGTGTGTACAGACCAGGTCTAGCACCAGGGAGAACTCAGGAGTGCTGCGGGTCTTCAGAGGCAAGGCTGGTTTGCGGGTCAGCTGCTCTTCAGTGAGAGGAGGAACGTGCTTGATGAAGAAATAACTGAAAAACACAACACAGATGACGCGGGTTAACGTAGAGCAACATGGAGTACAACAGACTCATTAAAATGGACAACCAATAAACCAAACAAACTACTAATAGGCTGGAACAAATGAGGTAGGCTGATATCCAGCAGTCATCTGGGGGGGGGTCAGTCAGTGTGCGTCAGTCAGTATGAGGTTTCCGGACAAATCAGTGACTCGCCATACAAGTACTTCCCTAAATGTCTCGTCGCAAAGACCAAAGTGCTATATTTATATTGTTTACATTCCTGGCAGGTGCGTTTATGCGAAATGCTCTTAGACAGAAATGACAAAGTGATTTTGACTGATGATATTGGTGATGGATGTCTTTGTGAAAGCAGCAGAGACAGTTACCAAGGTTTGTTCACCCTGATCGGTACAATCCTATAAAAGAAAGCCATATCAAAAAGTGAGCCAAGAGAACTACCTAACTGCCTTGGAATGAACAGACATCCGTCCACTTCTTTCTTAACACTAAAGCAATGCGATCAGCAGCAGCAGCAGCAGACTCACGGATCAAACACCTCCCAGTCCTCCTCGTAGGTAGGCTCGGCTGGCACCGTAGTGGGGGCGACGTCCACGTAGGCCGTGTCCGGAGTGGACCCTGGAGCTATTGGGAGGGGACGGGAGAACAGGCCAAAAAGGGATTTCAATTTAGACACCTTGTGTTCCACGGGATAAAATGCATACGTACATCCCTGCTAACTCACGAGAAAAAGAGTGAGGTTCTCCAGAACCCAGGACACGTGTGAGGCGCACCTCGCGGAGCCCACCCCCTAATCGTTTGTTGTTTAAACATCCATGTTGAACAGCGTGTGCAGTAGTGCAGTGATGGGATAGAACGCTCTTGTGTTGCCATGCCGATTATCTGCATCCCGGCGTCATGATTATCCTCTGTGCCCATGGCGGTTACCTGTGAGTGGCGGCAGGTCAATGTCCGGCTCCAACTCTCCCGCTGCCTCCGTCTTCTCCTCCTCCTGGGGGGGAGGTGGTGGAGGAGGGGAAGGCGGTAGCGGGGGGGCCGCCGAGGCGATGGGGCTCTGCTGCGCTGGGAGCGGCGGGGGCCTGGTGGGGTAAAGGGGGACGGCGCTGGGGAGGTCCTGCACCGCCGTGGCTGTGCCGGCGGGGATCTCCTCCACCTGCTCTATCTCCAGCTGCTTCACCACCTCCTCCGCCTCCACCGCCTGGTCTGGGGAGTCCGACCCGGCCGGCGCTGCCACAACACACACACGCCAGATTATTAGAAACATAAAGACAAAAGGACACAAAAACTACCGAAATAAGCTCTCAACCGGCCATAACACTAGCAGGAGATATTACCAGATTACTTGTACTAGCAACAGGACAGAACCGTCCCAACCCATTACCAGATTACTACCACTGTAGCAGGACAGATTACAAGATTATCAACAGGGCACAAAACAGATTTACATATTATACCAGATGGACAGATTACCATTTACCATCACCATAGATTTATATATATTGCCCAGATTGAATGCATTATGTTCCACAGTATGATGGCTCTAATGTTATTAGTTGGATGAGCATTACAAACTCGGCACCAGTTGTGTGAATATGCGAAACCGTTTAAAATCCTTAACATCTAGTTTTCGAGCCATCCCCCTTGGACCCACAAAGGGAACAAACAAACAAAACGGAGCAAAAGGACACTTGGAAAAGGTTCTGGTCAAGTACCGGCTTTAGCTGGCGAGAAGAAGTTGAAGACGGGGGAGAAGATGGTGCCCAGGAGGGTGGAGCGGGGTGGGCTGACGGGGAGCTCCACCTCCGTGGTCTCCTCCATCTTTCCGTTGGCCTTCTCCTTACTTCTGTCATGGTTGCTGGTCTCTGGGGGAACAGCAGGAGGAAATGGACCATTGGAATAAAATGAAAAAGGGAATCGATTGAATTAATTAGCTGTATTTAGCACATTTTGCATGTACATTTTTGTGTCTATATGTGAATGTTTTTCTGCATTTCATATGAACATTTCTGTACTGCATTGCTTTTTTTACATTTCAATTTTCCATCTGGAGCTGAGCAATTGCGATAGAAAGCGCTTCCTTGCTTGATTTATAAAGTACTCTGAATCTATTGCCACACAAGGTTTTCCCAGCGGGAGAACAATGTCCTCCCGATGGATAAAGTGGGACCCATCCCTCCGCCGGGCTGGGAGCACCACTCACGTCCGTTGGCGGGGCCTTTCCGGCTGGGCCGTGCCTGGGGTCTACCGGTCGGGGTCGAAGAGATCAGGTTGTTGTCCACATCACAGTGGAGACGTGCCTTCTTGGCTGGGCTATCCTGTTGGACCTGGAACAATAATGAATAAACGTCACAACACAGGAGGATAGATACATTTAGCATGGCTTTTCACGTCCTTCAACAATGTTCTGGTTAAAAGGTGTAATGTGTGACAGAAAGTGTATATTTGTTCAATCATGGTGCGAGTCTTGATGTAAAAGAAAATTTGATTTTTTTTCAAAATGGACACACGTAGCATAATATTCGTTGTAGTCATACTTTATCATAAGATGCATGTCCCTAGCAGACTGTATAGAACACAGCCTAAATGACACCCTGACAGTTGTAGCAACTTCAATGGTGGATACTTGCTAGGTTTGACAGGACAGAAAAGAAGGTGAAGAAAACACGCAAGCCTTTAATGTTAAATAATCTCATCACAACTGTAAAGCGGAAGACACTGATCCCAGATACACCTCGCATCCAAATCATAAAAGTATTTTGTACTATGACGTACGAGAACGAGTATGAGCACGGCCATTTGGCCGATGAAGCTCCTGATGACTGCTTCCTTCCTAGGACACATGCGTCACCGACATGATCATTGGCCCTGACCAGTGCAAACAAGTGATGACACCCATGACTAGTTGTGCATGAGCTGGTCCTAATATTTTAATGGGATTTAAAGTCCAACATCTGGAAGGTTGCCATCTCCTCTGTGGTCAGCCAAAATTCACAGCAGCTTATAATGCTAGTTAATGCTAGTTAATGCTCGTGGCCAGGTGCTACAGCATTACACCGGAACTGGTTTACTTGGTGATTCACATGTCGAGTTGGGGGGGAGACACACACAATAACACAAGTCCACTGGGCCGCACGCACGTTTTAATGGAAGGTGTGAGTAATCCGTGCCAAGGCCTATCCGGATACATGTGGACACAGGACACCAGCAGGAGGAGAGGGGCAGTGTTACGTGCCACTGTGTTTTCATGGAATTGGTCTGCAGAAGGTGTGAGTAATACATGCCTGTGTGTGTGTATGTATGCGTGCGTACACTGAGATCCCACATTGAATGAATGAGTTCTTCAGGTTTAACCTTGTCTTGGAGATGTTAATTTGCACGTATGGAAATACAATGTTGAAGAAAAAAATAAATAATTGGAGATATACTTTACGGGCAGGGATGAGCACTAATCCAATCAGAGCATCACTCCTTATGGCATCAGTATGATGGTGGTCTGATTGTATACCTATTACCACGGCTACGCCTCTGCCCCTGGCATGTCAATCCAATAGAAACCCTAGATAAGGATGCTGTCCAATTACAAAGGCGCCAATGGGAAAACCACTTTATGAAGTCTGGACAGCAGAGCAACCTCTTCCTCATCCGAGGTAAATTTGGTAGAAGAATCTCATAATAGATTAAAGAAAGTTACCATTATGAGCAGTACAGAACTGATCCCCTGATCCATCAGATAGGAAGGACACAAAACAAGATCTGAATAGATTTTTTTTAAGTCCCATCCATGAAACCCATCAACAGACTATGTTGTTGTTATATTTGTTGTTATCATGAGTGCAACAGTTTAGAAAGTGGTGTGAACTGGGCATCAGATGACGGCCTGCTGCGTAACAGCATGCCTCGATTAATTTTAACACAGCATTGTATTACTGTGAATTCAACCTCACAGGAAGGATCTATAAAACCCCAAAGGGAGGAAATATCCATCATCTGAGTGGTGGAATATTATGAAAACACTGTTTTGGATGAACATATGCCTTTGATTCGTCCGTGTCTTTTCTACTCCCAAATGCAATCTGCCATCTCTGAGGCGGTTGTCGTTCTCAAAACAAACAGCAGGGTGGTAGGAGGTGTAATTGTCAGCATAGTAGTCTGGTACAGAATTCCTGCATGTAGTTCTCGCATCGTGGAATCAAAGGGCCGGTAATGTATATAGTGAGTCCGTCTGCGAGGACAAGAGTTTCAGCCAAGCAGGACTTTTCCACCAGTTCTTGTGCCTGTTGCTACACACCCACTGTGTGAGCCAGCAGCTAAATTTAGAATGATGCCTGAGCTCTCACCGGACGAGCTGCAGCATTCCAGTAAGCCCGAGAAAGACGACACTATGCTCAGACACACACTGGAATTACAGCTGGAAAAATACACCCTGGCCAATACTACGCTACTTTCTCCAATTGGACAACCGGTGGGCAAGAGAAGAATGGTTCAACGCTCGACTGTGGACCCCATCGCCCATGTACAGTAACTGGTTGCCGCTGGGAACGAAAGGCAGGAGTCTACTCATTGATTGACAAACTCTGCTTCCCATGAACCCCTCACACAACCCCAAGCCATGCCACCAATTACAACTCCAGACCGGTCAAACAGGTCTGCTAGTTAAGCGGATGTTACCTTGACGGTGCTCCCCCTGATGAACTTCTTAATAGTGGAGAGCAGGCCCCTCCCACCACTGGTGGGCGTGTCCTCCTCGACGTCGGAATGCCTGCGCTTGGTCCGCGAGGGGCGGGGCGCCACGGCTGGGACGGACTGCTGGGATGCTTTACGCATTCTCAGCCTCATGGTTTCAGCAGTCACATGTACGGCTGAACGAGACCAGGGGGGGGGGAGGGAGAGAGATGGAGCAACACGTTAGACACTTTTCAAATTAAATTTCATTCACAGAGAAGTAGGAGGCTGAAACGCTCATTCATGAAGCAAAGGCGATCAAGGAGTTAAAAAAAAAACTCCTTGTTAAAAGTTAAAATAGACTAAATATCAGTACACATTTTTTTTTAATGGAGATGCAGTGGTAATACTAGTATTCATAATAGTCTTGTAGAGCGGTAATGATTTAGATCTACTAGTTTTCCGTTTACTTGCGGTGGTGTAGTTATGTTGTACAGTAGTGATACTGGTACTTATATTGTTGTGGTACTTGTCTGGTGCTGTAGTAGTGTAGCAGTTTTAGTGCAGGCCTCTGCCAACATCTGGTAGCATTCAGGATCCCATTTCACTGACATCACAGCACATCTTGGCATCTTTCCCAATTCTAAACCCCATCTCCGCAATTTCCCATTTACATAACATAAAAATAATTCATAAGAAACGGATGAGGTGCAAACCATGTACTTGTAAAAGCTGCTTAGACAACTTGGAGAAATGCATAACCAAACACAGCTGTTAAGATAATTTAAATAATTGCAATATACTATTAAGTTGAAAAAACGAACCAAAAAAAAAGAAAAACGATCTTCCTCCTAAGCCAAACCCCTTTTGGGTTTATGTAACAACTAGATGGAAATGTGTTAGGACATATCCAGTGCCTGCACCAGAACTACATCTGGTTTACATTTCCACAAGGATGTATCTGCAAACCGATGAAGTTGGTGTGTAGGTATATACGCCGCTATACCCCATTCGCACAAGATAAACCAACGCATCTCAGGAGTCCAGTGTCATTATGTTGATCTTACAGACGTTAATCAGCTTAAGGCTGTACAAATCAATTGGTGATCTTTTTCAACTTATCCTGACAAGATACTCAAGGATGCATTGTGTCTTTCAGGAGTTGACAGGATTAGTTAGAGTGAAAACTGGTGATTGGACAAGATGTTCTTTATTTACCCCAACCTAGAAATTGGGGTTCCACAGCAGAATGTGCAGGACATTAAGACGATTACTAAGAGACACCATTTTTAAATAAGATGTGGTGTGACAAAAAAACATACGCACACACACACACACACAAGATAGTACATATGTAAAGTACTGAGGAGAATCCATTAATGTTCCTCAAGTGACGTGTCCAGTGATTCACATGTGCTAAATATTTTTGTTTACCCTGGGTTAAGTGCATTTAAATTCGTCTCTGATATAGTTAAAAGGGGGAATAACGAGAAACTAAAACTAATTACACGGCCAGACTTACTCAATGCGTTTATGCTTAGGTATAATACATAGTGTGGGAGATGTGTGCAGACAGCCACCCGGGGCTCATGTAGGTACAACAAGTGAGCGGGAAACGGTGCAACGATGCCAATACAAGCCTCTTAGCCTGTTAGCTATCATTAGCCACCGGGGCCTTTTCAATAGCCTACATGAAGAGCTACACATAAGTTTAAAAAACAACACCACCACATTATATATAAACATATATATTTAAACAAAAAAAGCCCGCAAACGTATTCACAGAAAACCACATGTTGATTGTGGATAATAAAATCAACACAGCGCCTACCAGGTGGACAGCTAGCAACTGTAACGTTAGTTCAATGAACACCCATCAAGTAACGTTACACACATGTCGGAAGCGTAGGGTTGTATTTTAGGTTCTTGGGGTCAAACCACATGTGATCATTTGAACAACTAATGTAATGTTTAAAGATTATCAGATGCTGAGAAAGTAGGATAACATGAAACCAGACCTGGACAGAACTAGATGCTAGTTTAGCATCAAAGCTGCCCTTAGCATTTGAACACGAAACAGAAATGAATATAACAATGAAATGAGTATAACATCAGTGTAACGAGCTATATTTTAGATTAATTGCAAAATGTGTCACAGCCGCCTGTTGGGGATACTTGTTACCGTGAAGAAATGAATCAAGTGATTAATCAAGTGAAGGAAACGATCCAGACCACCGATACACCTTCAATACATGTCATGTGTTTAAACAGAGCAAGGGGTGGTCTTCTATCAATCCTTACACGAAATAACATGAACTGGGTGACCATGGCCAGGGTCTAGACCTCACCATGTAGTGAAGAAACATGACATTCCGTCTGGGCTGTAAGCTTTGTGGCTAAAGCTAACATGCTAAACCATTGACTTTGCCTCAGATGCTACCAGCACACAGCTCGGCGGACCGGGGCTCCGTGGACCAGCATTCAGTATTAATCACCCCATTAAGGGCTGTCGATACAACCCCGTTGTGGGTGTAAAATACTCCATTGAAAGCTACGTCAACATGGTTGTTTTTTTCAGACATATTTCGTTTTTGTTTTTTTTGCCGAATAGCTCCGGGCTAGCATGGGGGAACAGCCACTATATGAAAACATGTTCCCTCACCCACGCAAGAAACACAACATGGTATGTACTCACACAAGTGATCCGCAGTGCAGCCGGGCAGCAGAGTGAAACGAGTTGGGCTCCGCCAGCCGCCACCACAAACATGGGACAACAGCGGGTTGTTTACGTGATCCGGTCCGCCTTCACGCTGTCGCTACTCAGAGGCCGAGTCCGGAGGATCCTCCGTTGTTACCAGGCGCCATTTCCCGCCTCCTCTGCCCACTCTCTGAGGCAGATACCCGTATGGGTCCCGGACACACCCCCTTACCTCGCACGGACACACCCCCTTACCTCGCATCAGAGAGCCAGGGAAAAGGCCAGCAACATTAGTGGTTCCCCAGCCACTGATAAGTGCCTTCAGGCAATACTAGGTATGCCTTGGAATTTGATGAATAATTTGCCTGCTTTATTACACATGTATGTATTTTTATTCATCCATGTAGTGCAAGTTGTTGAAATACATACCTGTTGAATAATAATGCAATATCCCGCCTGATTTTTTTTATGGGATTTCAGATGTATTATGCATTGTTCCATGCAATGCTCTTGCCCCATTTACAGACAATTTGTTTGGACAAAAAAATCCACCTTTTTGATTCATACAAGCCATTTTGACAGTCTATTAGTGCGTCAAATATTGCACTCTTATGCATACCCTTAAAGTGATTGTTTTGTACACGAATATGTAATTATGCCAAACCTTACAAATCCGGTTTGGGTGAAGGAATCTTTTGCAAGAATAAAAAAACCAGCATATTTAATCTACACAATGTAAGTGCAGGTTTATAGGTTCATATAGGCGATGCTAGACAGAACATATATAGGCCTATATAAATACTAGTGATAGATGACATGAATAAACACCTTTAAACAAATGCAATTACATTCAATATGCCTTCCCATGAGAAATAATTTTAATGGCTACACAAACAAATTTATGTCCAAAGTCCCAGAATATAAAGAAATACATCTACAATACAAATGGCAACAGTTCCACTACATATGTACAAGGTACCTAATGAACACAGATGTCAGTCAGTTAGGTCCTTATGTGCTCTTGTTTCGCACGTCACAGGAGGATACTAATGTTGGTCAAGTATTGCTAAAGCCTTAATATTTTGCTCATTTTGACAATCAACAAAACATTTCTAAATCATGCAATAGCATTCTATAAAAACAGATTGAGTAGTTCCTTTTTCGTGTCTGGGAAGTCGAGAAAGAAAGAAAGAAAAACTTGAGCCACAAGCAAACTCCTTGGCAGTGCATTATGTATGCTCCCATCATTATGATGCTGAAAGAGCCCTCAACATCGTCCGAGCTGTTGCTGTGACGTTGGGCTCGAACCGATCCATCGGTCGCCCCCAGGAAAGTAGAGAAAGATAGGACGACGCGGAGGTTGGCGCCAATAGGGTTACCAATAAGTTCTTCATTATTATTCTTATAACAAAAAAAACAAACAACATGAATCTTCCTTGTACAATCTTTTGGGCATCAGAACTAACAAAAAACAAAAACATTCTATCCAGCTGACAAGGCATTGCCATCACAAGCCATTTTTTAATAATCGGTACGTCTCAACAAACTCCTTCATTATGTCGTGCCGTCCATCATAGTTCATGAACATAAACCACACAGCACAAGTTCTTGGGCACAGTGAAGTCCAGGGCTACTGCTGCCAGCGAGTGTGGGTTTGTCGTGTGGCGGACGGTCGCGGTAGGACCTTGTTGTTAATCAGAGGAATGACAACACTGAGTCCTGGTTCTAGAGGATGTCAGCAGCCTGACGCCGTTTCCCATACTCCCCGGCTCGGCCTCCCTGCATGTCCCGATCCTCGTCATCTAGAAGCAGAGAGAGAGCAGGCGGACCATTAGTGATGTGGTACCAGACACCTGCAACAGCTATCCCAGAATTCCCCCTTCAGGGGGATAATGCGAAAGGGAGAAGTATGGCAATATACAATTGGTGTTCTATAGTTTTGTGATATTGTTGAGTCTGACAATTATATGAACTTACAATAGGGATTTGACACCCAAGTTTGGGAATGTTTTCACATGAGGTAAACTAAAAAGCAAATAGATACAACAACAAAAAATCCTATACTTTAAATCAAAACTCAGCTATTTTTGTAATCAATCAATACTATCTTAACAAGTGAGCAGTATATCAACAATGAAGAGAATATGCATATTTTGTGAGCAGTCACAAGAAAAAAAAAATCACACACAATGGCACTGTAAAAAAAACAATCAAAAACAAATATAGAGCATTGGAATGACTGCAGCCAGAGTAGTGGAGTTCTGTGAATGAAATCGAAAAAACATTTTTCTCTCCATATGAATTCCTAAAACAAACGTAAAACAAACAATGTAAAATGACAGGAAGCATCAAAGCACAAATGAGTGAACTCATACTAAGATGAACAGACACAGTACCAAATCACACATGACAAAAACAGCAACGAAAGCTGATCAGACATGCAGGGCTTTTTCAAGGAGAGCCCAGACACATCGACAAACACGCAGGGCTATTCTTATCTACGGCTCTAGATGTAGGTCACAGATGTTGGATCGGCCCAGACGGGAGTAGGTGGGGGGGGGGGGACTACCTAACCATCCCTTGGTTAGGTAGTCCCCCAGAATAATAAGGAAGAGGGGGGGCTGGGGTTCCGTTTTTTTAGTGCGCTTACACCAAGGACAGTTTTTCGTGGTGGCCGTTGTAAAACAGCAGCGGAACCACCTTCCAGGTTTGACCTTGAGTTTTTTCACTTGGCAATTAATCTTTGTGACGGCGAGAGAGACGCCGGTGGTTCATCACCATGCCCGCCTCGCTCTCGCCCCTGGTCAGGGGATGTGGGGAGCCCCAGTGGGAGCTGGGAGAGCCTGGGACAGATGAAGGGTGGGTGGGGAGGGGTGGGGGGGGAGGGAGTGGCGGCGAGGGGAGGCAACAGAGGAATGATGGATATGCATCTGGACAACGAGCGGTCCAGCGGTACCCGCTCCCTCCCTCCCCCCCCCCCCCCCTACCCCGCCCACCCGCTGCCCCGGCTCACCTTGGACGTCTTCCTCCCCACCATCACCATCCTCCTCCTCATTGTAAGCCAGCTCGGCCTGCTTGTCGGCCTCGTACTCACCCACGTTACCGTCGTCCCCATTGTAGTCCGCCAGCTTAGAGCCGCGCTGGGGATCTACGGGGGACTCGTTCTCGTCAAAGAAGCGGCCTGCAGGACGCAGAGAAGGGGGCCTCGTCAGAGGGCGAGCCAGGCAGGCGCAGAGCGGAGAGCGAGCGAGCGCAGAGAAGGTCGACAGAGGGACGGACAGAGACAGAGAGGGAGAAAGAGAGAGGGGCCATGGAGAGAACGATCCATGAGGAGGAGGGATCGGATCTCGGATGATTTGGGGCAAGAGTAGGGATGAATGGATGGATCATTTTGAAGGAAGATAAGAGCAGTAACGAGATTGGGCAAGTTAAGTCAGCCAATGAAGAGAGGAGTAGAAAAACGTAAAAAAACAGCACTTAGAAGCAGTTGTTCTTTGAAAAAAATAAAGATTATGTCTTGCTTTGTTGCCTTAAAAGCATCATCTTATCTCCCTTCACAGTTTTTTGTGAGAGAAGGTATATGCGTTTGAGATATAGGGGCAAGATTGCGGCAGAGCAAAAGGGAGCAGGAGTAATGGAACCTTCTGGAAAGAGAGCGAGAAGGAGCGGAGAGGATGCAGCCGAGAAGAAAGCAGGCAGCAGACGCACGTTCTGCTGGGCCTCCTGTCCCCCGAACCCACTCCCCATTTGCCCTCCCCCTCCTCGGCCACACTTCCCCACCCAGAACCAACCAATCACGTCCTAAGACTTCGTACTACATTCAGGAGGGGAGAGCTTCACACTCATGGAGGAAATGTTGGATCGACATGGATTAAGAGTCGAGGGGGCAGGGAACCAGACACCATTCAGCTGCCACCGACCAGAGTATCCCCACCTGCTTCTTATGAGAAACCTATGGCACACAGTCCTCTACAGGGAGGTAAATCACACCATTAAACCTGACACACAAACACACACACAGGATACCTGAAGACACAAACCAACCTCAAACTAAATCCAACAATAACCTGTTCCCCACATTCATTTAACAACGAATGGCAGTTGTCTTTGAATTGGTCACATTTCAGAAGCTTGCATGACAAGAGTTGGACATGGTGAGGACTTTCCTAGAGCAGCAGATGTAACAAATACTTTTGTATTCATGTTATTTATTTAGATGAATGCCAAATATTGCGCTTGCAAAATCCTACATCCATATATGTGGGGAAGAGGGTCTATTTTCCCCATGGGGGAAAAAACGATTTGGCTGAAATCCACTGCAGGTTAAACATTCCATCCGACAAACCAGCTCTAACCAGTCCGACGCTCTGACCCCTAGTCCTCAGGTGAACTCACTCTGGTGGTGGGGAGGCAGCTGCACCGGGACCTGGTCTTTGACTCTGTGGGGCTCCAAGGGCTTGGGCACCTGTGCCGGGTTTGGGGGCACCGGGAGGGCCTTCATCTGTACACTCTCGGCCTTCACGTTTACTGGAGCTGAAAACACCAGCAGGACGCCCATTAGGCTTCCACACAGTCACAACTATGGGGCATCAATCATAAGCATCAATTAGCCTTGGGCTAGATATTTAGAAAGGTTCTAGGGCGGGTTAATACTGCACCTTGGAGCTGTCTGTTCTGTTCTCCAAACTCGTCGGCCCGCATGGCCGCCTTGTTGTCCTCGTCGAACAGAACAGGCTTGTCCACCACCGCCTGGGGTACCGGCTGCTTAATGTGACCAGGGGGCACCACCACGGCTGCCACCGCCGCCTGCTGCTGCTGCTGCTGCTGCACCTGCACCTCCTCTTCCTCCTCCTCTTCCTCCTCCTCCCCTCCGCCTCCCGCTCCCCCTCCCAGCCCCACTCTGTCCTGCTGCAGGAGGGGCTGGTCCAGGGCCTGCTCTCTGAAGCCCTTGGCTGGGACCGCCGCCACAGCTGCAGGGACCTCTTTGGGAGCCTCCTTCTGCTTCGGAGCAATCTGCGCTTTTTTTACTCCTGTGACAAAAGAGGACGAGGTTTCAAATGAAGACGGCATGAAGGCAGATCACAGATAGCTCCCTGTTCATTTTGTTTTGATTTGATATCTATTTATAATATTCTTAATTTCACAACTCTTACATCTGTAAACACTTGAAATAACTTCATACTTTATCTTTCTTGCGTGTATATATATTTCTGTTAAATTTATATTGTATTTTATTGTATTTTTATTCTATTGTATTTTAAGCACAGAAGTACAGAGTATGGCACAAACATTACACTGCACATCCTGTATGATTAGGTGACGAATAAAAACCGTTGAATTTGAATTTAGTAATGCAAGAGGACATCCAGAGGGCTAAATATACAGTGCAGAACGGAAGTAGCATGCTTGTACACTGTACAGTTGCTGCACTAGCATAATAGGTTGCTGTAGTGGGACACCATTCAATTATAAACTTTTCACTAGCTCTTTTTTTTATTATTTAAGTGTCATTAGGGTTTACCACTGAAAAAAGTTTAGAAGACGAAGAAGGGCTTCTGAGGAAAAAGCAAGCAATAGCTTACAGCTGTACCCTAAAATGTTTAGAGTTTAAATCAAATTCTCTGTCAAAGTTTGTTGGTTAGAATAAAAATCATGTACATTATAGTAACCAAAACCAATCAGAGGCTGCTGTAGGCCAGATTTGAGAGCTGGAAAGAGAGTAGAAGAGAGCAAGAGTTTGAAAGTAATACCCCAAACGCTCCCTCCCTAAGTGTTGCATTCATGCTTTTGTGGTAGAGCTATATGTGATTGACAAGCACGATGGTACCCCAAATAAATAGAGAAGAGAGATGCCCTGATTGGTCAGAAAGGATGGGGGAGCGGGAGAAAAGCTAAATTGGCTCATAAAGGACAGTCTACTAGAGACAGATTATTTTACATGTTTTTCAGTGAAGTTTGGTTTACACAGAAATTCTTAAATTGAATTTACTACCTTTTAATACCATCTTTAATACCATCACCATATTTTTTAATACCAGCACGACTTCAAGAGAGAGACCATAGAGAGTTGGATTAATTAAGATGTCCCAACGGGACTTGGTCCATAGTTTTTAATCAATATGTCACAAAGTAGACATAGACAGAGTGCCAGAGAGAGAGAGATTTTGAGCCCAGTGTTGAAGTTAAGTTATAATTACCTCGTTAATATTGTTATTACAGTGTAAAGGTTTTACATGAAAAAGTACATCATAGTAACGCGTTACGCACAACATTAGCCGCGTTTACATGGACACGATTAGGTTTCCTAATCGGAATAGAACTATTCCTATCATGCAATCCGAATCTACTGTATATAGGCCTATGGCATTTACAAAACTGGTAAGCGTACGTTCGTATGTCTCTCACGCACAACCGTTATGTTGGTCTGGACTTATATGATATATGTAAGGGATAATGCTATAGTACAGAACGCCGTTCTTTATCGGGTAAATAAGCCCAGACAGGGCGACCCGGACCGCGATGCGAAGCGGAGGTGTCTTGCTTCGCCCTGAAGGGTATTATTTTCGATAATGACCGGCGACGTTCTATTACACGGCTCCGTGCCAAAACAGCAGAGAAATAGTCCGCCAAAGACGTTGACGTCGCATAGAAACCGGACGCGCTGGGGTTGATAAGTTGCCGGACTACATACGGAGTGATAAGAAAGACGTGAATCAGGCAAAAAAAATCCACTTTCCCTGACAGTGGTCAAGTTCGGTATGCATAAAAGTACCGACTGACCAATTGCGAAATACTGCAGCTGCTGATGCCATCTCTCCAAGTTAAAAAGTAGCCGCACCCACCCCAAACCAATCGGAATAAGTGTATACATGTCGATTATAGCGGACTACACTACCTCTTCTATTCCGCATGGAATTAAATGCCGATCAGAGAATTGTAATCCGATTGAGCCCTATATACAATAATTTTTTATTACGATTGAGCTGTTCTTCCAATTCTAATTGGATCATAAGTGTCCAGGTAAACACGGCTGTCTAGCGGTCACACCGGTCTCACGGTAACGTCAAAATCCATACCGTACATACCGTCCATACCCCGTTCTACGAGCAGGTCATATGCAGAAAGAGACGAGAGCGACAAGAGCCGCAATCATGTCTTGTTGTGCAGTTGGTTGCAAAAAACTTTTTAATAAGACTGATTATCCCATTTATTCTACTTCTTGCTTGCCAACATAATAAAACAATTCAAATACTTTACTAATTATGCTTTTTCTTATTCGCATTGCATGCTTATTAAATGTATACTCTGTTTGAGTTCATCTCCCTCAAAAAGTAGTCCCCTTTAACTACGATCGATCAAACATGTTTTGGACACCTCAAAGGGCATTATCTCGCTTATACCATGGTCACTTGCCAAAGAAAAGTCATTTATATTTTCATGCGTTTTACAATCCAAATGTAACGTTTTTCACATAAATAGGACGGACCTTAGCTACGACCTGGCAACGGGAGGTATTTTAGTCAGCTGAGCTATGAGCCAGAGAGCTAACGTTATGGATTGTACATATTTATAATTCGAAATTCATCCCAGCATTTATACCACAGATACTATAGGGTCTATAGCATATAACCACGTTTTCTGATTACAGTTTAATGTAACAGTAAGCTGACAACAACGCTAATTAACACCGCAACTGCATATTAACCACACAGAGATAACCATGGCAACCGGTCAAACAAATGTTTTTTTTGCGATCATTCTTTAAATATCGATTCCTTCCTTCCTTCCTCCAAAATTTATCCAGGGTATATCCAGTTTGTTTCAGCGCACGCACCACACAACATCATTGATATCGCTCAGGTCCAACTCGCAACGTAAAAATAAATCCACCCAAGTTTTAGTAATTTTAGGAGATAGGCCTGCACGTAAATTACACCAATTGAGAAACTCATAGGCCTTGTTGAAAATGTAATACCTCGTCAGATGACGTTTATTACTTTTTAATGGCCTTCATTTGGGCTAATTTCATTTACTACCTTTTAATACCTTTAACAACCCCGCGGAAACCCTGGATAGTCATTCAACTCTGCCTGGCCTATTGACAGCTGTGGGAAACCCTGGGCCTGCACTTCTGCTGCTGAGACACCAATATTTTCCATCTGAGATGAATACAATTTGTCTCACCTCATCTTTAATGCAGTAGCATTGAAAAAGAACTGCACCATACAGAAATAGCATACTAGTACTGTACTATTATAAACCAGTGCTCCAATATCCATTACAAGATACTATTTACTATAGCAAGCTATACTACTGGTCTCTCCAAGACAGATATTGGGGCGAGAAATGGTACGCACCAAACTGCAGCTCCTCTATCTTCCCCACCTCGCTGTCCTCTATCCCAGGCATGCCTGCGTCGCTGCCTGGCTTGCCCATCTCATCTGGGAAGCAGAGGGGGACGTTCATAAGCGTTAGTATTCATATCATCACTTCGGTGACACTTTCATTCAAAAGATACCAGCAGTGACTACAGATATAGGTCACTACGGAGCAGCTGATACAAGTCTTAAAGTAAGTGGTAAGGCGGGGGTAAGGGATCTGGTTGTTTACAGGTGGACCGAGGACAGTGTGTGTACATGTTTGTATTTCGTACGAGGGTTGGGTATTGCTGGAGCTTCTTCTGATACCGGTGCCCACTTCTGTTCTGGTGCCTGAACTGATACTTTTAATTTAAAAAATACAAATGAAAGATTGTTTTTTTATTGCAGGCTCAAAGAAAATGTTCAATATATTGATAAATGGAACTCAGTCAACTACAGTATTTTGACAGTCAATAACCACTACAATGCTAATAAAATAATCCCACAGAGGATTTCTGGCAGGGCGCTCCAGGCAATAATGTTAAGGCGGGTGTGGCTGAATCAGAGCACAAAAGAGTTGGCAGCTTGGGCATGGCACCAACAAGAGGCACCGAAATCTACGTTGCAATTCGCATTTTTCTGGAATGTACCAGTCCTAAAAGAACCGGTGCCATCTTGGCAGAGGTTTTCAGGTACCAACCCTATAAAAGCTGCATCACTACTGGTGGCTGTCTGTTTAAAAAAACACCCAGCAGGTGGATACATGTCTCCTGGCTCATGCAGAGACTGAGCAGAGGCAAGGCCCAGGGCCCAGGGCCTCGGTGGGTAACCGTATAGACTTTATCCTCATAATAAATAGAGTGGACTGTAGTGTTAAATGTAATGATAAATAATCCAACTCAAGTTTCAGTACACAGAGGCATGATAGGGATTTTGTACCATTAAAGTATTAAAAGTCCATAGTAAAAATATAAAACAAGCTTCGATTGATTATGGAAGGTTGAAATTGTATCTTTAATCCTAACTACAGAATTTTGGATTATTATAAAAAAAATGGGTTACTGCAATAATCGTTATAAATCATTCCTATTCAGCAAGTCATATTTAACTGTTGTGGTGTTGGTGACTGTACCTTTGAGAATGACGTTGCCCTGTACGAGATCAGCCACCGTGTGGCGCTCTGCCTCCACCTCCGCCCCAGCCTGAGGCTGAGCCTGCACACCAAGCTTATTGCTGTCCAGTCCGCTCTGAAGAAACAAGCGAGAGAGGGAGAGCGATATAGGGGGTGAGAGGGCGATAGAGCGAGGCAGAAGGACATGGACAGAGAGAGAGAGAGAGAGAGAGAGAGGGAAGGAGCGACAAAGACCCAGAGAGAACTTCAGATAGCTGTTGTTGGTGTGTTTTTGTGTTATGGTAATGGCAGAGTAAGCAGTATAACACCAGAACCGGGGGCGATGTGAAACACTGACCCGTCTCAGCTTGGCGACTTCCAGCGCCAGAGTCTTCCTGCTTTCCTCAAACTCCTCCGTCAGCTGCTTGATCTGACGGCCGCACTGCAAACTAGGATGCAAACGAAAACAAACAACTCGTCACCCAAACCATCCAAAGGCATCAAGACTGACCGATACATTATTTACAGGTCTGAGCCACGCACGGAAACAGACACAGCACAGAGATGCAAAGGGGTTGTTCTGTGGATGTTATTGGTTAAAGGTGACATATTATACCACCAGGTGTCTTGCCGTTTTGAAAATCTGCCTCTTCTGACATCATGAGTGGGCGTGTCAACCTAGATGCATGACGGATAGATGAGCAACGTTTGCTACAGTCCACTGGGTAGGCTGCTAGACTGATCTAGGTGGAGGCGGCCGGCCACTTGCGATGTCAGAAGAGGCTGATTTTCAAAACGGCTTGTAATGGCTAATCACACTCAAATTTGGTGGTATAATGTCACCTTTAAATGTAGGATTCAGCGCTGTTCTCCGAGTATCGGACAGACAAGCACACCTGAGCGAACGTCACTTGTGGTGGACTCCTACCTCTCGTACTCCAGCCGCCGCTCCAGCGTGGTGCGGTTCTTTCTCACCTCCCTCATCTGCTCCTCCTGCTGCATGAACTCCTGGTTGATCTCCTTCAGCTGCTCTGCTCAGAAGGCAGCAGGAGAGGCAAGGCGTGAACATACGGTCCATACACACACACACTAACGTCCACTGAAACTAGATCCTCAGAGTGCTGTTGTTCAAAACTAGGGTTAGCAATTTATGTTTGAGGCATATTTGTTGAAATAGTCTTTACATCCCAAACGATGAAGAAAAAAAAAGGTCAAATCTGGTATATATGGCTGTTGCAGGCCTGTCGTACTGTATGCCTGTACGATCATTTAATTCGGCCAGAAATTAAATGATTGGAAGGCCTACCCATCTGTTAACCAACCTAACCAGCACATGCTCTTCCCGTGCACTCATTGTGCATGACCGCAGTCTTCCACAAGGCTAGGTAGACCAATTGTTCAAACTAGCAAGCTAGTCAACCGTTTTGGGCAGGTGGCCTTGGAGGGAGGCTTTAAGGGAGGGTTGGGATTTTGTTTCGGTTTGATAGTTGTGGCTCAGTGGTTCCTAACCTTTAAGGTGTACCACTAAATCGTCATCAATACCTTCACCTCATATGCAAACAGTTTAGAAAAAGATAACAAGTTAAGAGGCTGAGCAAATAGTGCCAACGCCCGCTTTATACACAGGTATTACCGCAAGAAGGAAATAATGCTGTATTATACAATGGTATAATGCTGCATTGGCTGAACATATTTTTAAAGGGTTAGAAATATGGGTTATTTTAAAATGTATTAATTAGCAAGGAAATGTGTCTAATTTACACATATAAAACCACATCTGCTGTACACTGAAGTACCACCAGTTGTACACAGACTACAGGTTGAAAAACACTGATCTAGCTTACTCTTGCTGGTTTATCCAAACCAGCATGAGTAGCAATAGTTATAGTTAGTTACGACCAAGTAATTTAATTGGATAAGAGGCATTCCATGAGTGCTGATATAGAGTATAACAGCACTGGGACATTTAACTATACATGCATCACTCCACTTTACAGGTGTTCTCAACCGTTAATGTTATGTTAAGCTAGTGTGTTAATGTGTTGCTTCACAACAGTTCACTCCAGTTCCACTTGCGGATCCATTTGTGTTGGCGAAGTCAAATAAATCATAAATAAACAAAAAAATCATAATCAGTCGTTGCTTATTACTGTTAACTAATTTGTAGAACAGTTGTAGAAACGCAATATCACACTCGAGTTCGGCTGTGATTATCTTCGGCACTCGGCCTACGGCCTCGTACCTATGACCGAATCACAGCTGTGCTGATATTCAGTGCAACAGCACTCCCTCTTGTGTGATATTGCTTCATTAAGAGTTCTAATAGTTCAGAGTCCTGATTAGTTCAGAGGTTTAATGGTTCAGAGCTCAAGAGTTCTAATGGTCAGAGTTCCGATAGCTCAGAGTTCTGTTGGCTCAGACCAAAGCTCTAATGGTTCGGAGCTCAGCACTTTATTACCTTTCAAGCGCGTGATCTCTGTTATTTGACTCGTAAAATCCTGGTGCAGCTTCATCTGGGAAATGGAGAATAGGAAAAGGTTTACAGAGAGATCAATACAAACATGGCTCAGAAAGCTTATTAGAACTGCAACAGAGGCCTTTTCCTGGTTGATTAATCATTTAGTCCAAGAAGATGTCATACACAATGGTAAATGCCCATCACAAGTGATCAGAGGCTTTTAAAATGTGAAGCCTACATTTCCTAGCTATTTTTTGCTAAGGAGCCAAACTGAAACAAAAACTAAGGCAAAAAACAACTTAATTTAGCACATTTTTGGCATCAAATTAATTACAATGAATATTCTATTGATCAAATAATCAATTAATGATGATCTCGTCAAATAATAGTTCCATACCAAAAGATACAAATAGAAACATGTGTTTTCTATTCGGAGGTTGATTGCTTGGAAAAAACGATGGAAAAAAAAATACCCAAAAACTGCATTTTAGCTGACAATGTCAAACAAATCAATTTCCCTGTAATGTTGTCTTCATTGATTTGTAGCAGTGCCCATCTAATTACTGAAGACATCACACATGAGACCACTTGATCTGCTCTTAAACTTAAACTGGCCAGATTCTCTGTTGTGCCAAGAAACATCTAGGTGGTTCCAGACATTGCTTAATGACACAGGAAACTCTGTCTGGTTGATTGCCGTCCAGCAAGCAGCACTTTCCTCTATCATACTTCCTGTACCCTAGAACCTAAAGCAGCTTTGTACAGATACAACCAGCCCAACCAGTATTGTACACCCAGGACAGGTCACACAAGGTAAAGCCTGAACAACCGACAAACACAAGTCCTTGGTTAGGGCATGAACCATAACAGGATGGAAAACGTCCATTGACCTTAGCTTGTGTAAGGATAACGTTATGCCAAGTAATTAAATTCAGCCAAGTCAAACTGCGGGTTTGATTTGCTTTTGTGCCGTTGAAGCAGGATGCTGAGCCTTTAAAACAGGTCAGGGATGTTGACAAAGAACAGCCGGATGCAGTCTGCACCACTCAACACACATAATATAGGAAGTAGAGTGCAGGAACGGATGTCATCACCATCAGCAGGTTATCTAAAGGTTATCCGAGTCATCTCTTGTCTACAGACAGACTTTCCTTTCATGTCACCTGGCCACCCAGAATTGCAAAGAGACACTCTTCCCCAGGATATAAATTAAAGTAAAGAAATGGTTTCCATTCATCCTGGTGACTCCAACACTGCTGAGCAATATAGACCGAAAAACCATGTCCCCATCCTTGACTTGATGTCATTAGTGTCAGCAGACACCAGACAGGTATTACTCTGAGCTTTTTAAATCAATGGAGTTTACTGGCGACTAGGGAATAAGATCCCCGATTTGATGAAGGCCAATAGAAAACACTGCCAAGACAAGTGTATAATGTTCAATAAAAATAAAATAAAAGAACTTCCTTTGTGTAATGCAGACAAATATCATTCAATGTGGACCCACCTCTGTTTACCTGTGGCTGAGCTATCACAAACAACAGTCTACAGTGTACAGATGTGTATTTAAATAAAAGTGCAGATGGGATTGGGTTTTGGAGAAGCCCTGCCTCCCAGCTGCTCTTAAGCAGGACAGGGCGGCGCTAATCACACAATGTCCACCGGTCACTATCAGACTGACAGACTCAGCCAGCAGGGGACAGACCAAGGCTTGCCATTTGAACATTTCGACCCAGGGGAATTAGAACAGTGACAGGGACCATGAAGCTTTTGGTGGTATAGGATGACAATGTGTTTAAATTACAACAGGAATTTAATTACCAAGTCGCATTACAAAGTCATCCTCCCAATAAATTATCCTTGACCAGTTTGAGGACACATCACCCCGGCATTGTAAGAAAGGCCTTAAGAAATGCTATGTGCTATTGTTGCAAAATACTTAAAGACTAGGGATTACTTGGGCCACTTATTATTACCGGCTGCACATTGGTCGAAAACAATAATAAAAAAAAAAAAAGCATTTTAAACAAGAATTATTTTTTTCAAACAAACGATTAGAAGACAACAACCTGCTTGTTCAGTTTGGTGCTATTCCTAAACACAGACCTATAAACCACACCCTTTACCCTGATTGAGAGGTTATTCAGCCTATTCACTGAAAACTGGTTAATCTGGAATGTCATGCAACCAGTGTGACTTCTCATAGAACGCTGTATTTGGTTGTATCTTTGTGCAGCAATGTCCATGATACTAACGACCTAGGCTGCCACACTCCACCTAGGTGGCTTTTACTGGGCACCATACATACCAACCACATGGGCGCAGGGTGATGTGTTGAAAGACGGTTTATGTAAGTTTTGAAGACAAGGATACATGGCCTGGTGCTCCATGTTGCCATGCAGGAGCTCTTCCCCAAAGTGTGTGCGGAAGTGGCGGGTTTAACCTGTGCACATTGGCTGGTAAATGTACAACAGGTGTGCAGCCTCACCCAGAACCAGTCCCATCAGTCTCTGGCAGGTGAGGATGCTTAAACCAGCCATCATCCACACACACTCCACACTATGACTCAAATTAAATATTACTGTATACAGCCTGCCAATGGTACCTAGAAAGGCCTTCAACTAGGATACACATATTATGGTCCCAATTGCATAGGCATGCTTGCCCAAATGTAAGCCTACATCTCCAATAGATCTCCAATAAGTAATTTTGATTTTGAGTAAACGAGATAATAAGGTACACACTACAGCTATGGTGATATTTGAAATTATTATGATAAATAGTAGCACGTCGTCCAACCCTGAATCAACCACCTTGGTGGGGGGATTGGAGGGAGGGTTCCAGGTAAAGCTATGGTTGAGATGCGATGCTGGCCATAAAAACGCATACAGGAAATTAATAACCCTTGACAGCTTCAATGCCTTCCGCGCCATACCTTGTCATCCGTGCACTTCTTGATGAGAGTCTCTCGGGCCTGGATCTTGCTCCCCAGAACATTATTGTCTCCCTCCTTCTGGTCGATCTGCTTCTTGTGCGTGTCCACTTGCGCCATCAGCTCCGTATTGCGCTTCTCCAGGCGGATCCGCGCCGCGTCGGTGCGCTTCACCTGCGCCTGGACCTCCGCCACTTCATCCAGCAGGCGGACGTGCTTGCTGGTCACAGTCCAGTAGTTGAAAGAAAGTATGGCGATGATCACCATCAGGGCAATGAGGAAGAGAGACGGGAGGCGGCCTCCCCGTCGGTTTGCACCAAACCCAATCATTTCAGTAAAAAAGTACTTTTTATAAGCTTGTGATTGCAACCCTAGCGAGCACGACGCAAATATCCTCGTCTCCCTGCTATCCTAACCTCTCGAAAGGACATGCCGATGAAATGCTGCAAACGTGTTGACGACAGTCAGGGATATAGGTCTAGCCTCATCGGCTACTGTGCTCCTTGTGGTTTCACTCGCTGTCCTCCTTCCGTACACTTGTCATCCTCCCAGTCTTCATACGATGTCAACATGCAGCCGCACCACACAGCAGGGACGTGGCATCACGGAACGTGGAGAGGTCGGGAGAACACTGATTTAGCAAAGCCAGACAATAGCAATGCCAGGGAGATATCCGGGTACATATAGGAATACTCCCAGCACAATGATTTATAATATGAGAGCAGCCCCCAGGCTAAGCTAGTAGATCTGCTAACCATCTAAGCTAGCTATCTTCTGTTATCATGGTCACCAGAGCGATTCATATCCGAGGAAATCTCTGCACCTCAAACCCAGTAGTTTCTTATTTTGAAATAAACCTAATAGAGTCAAACCCCCTAAGCAGTAATCCAGATATCGCAATCCAGCCTGTTTTTAACGCAGTGAAGCTAGCCACAGCCGTCCAATTGTATTTCCATTTCTGCCACGAAAGCGCATCGGCTCTTCAAAGTAAAAGCCTTGACAAGACGTCGCCCCCTTTCGGAAAGTGAAGCCCTGCTTCTAATACACGTGCTTTTACTTTTAGACCGAACCCCGAGCCTCAACGATGCTCGGGCACAACTGCAGATACCAATAGCGCAAATATTGCCACCACATTTTCCATTTCCTACTGCCGACCTTATGCTGCAAGTCAAAGAACGTCGTTTTACACTCTGGGGTATAACAAGCCCAATTACTTATTATTTTTATGAATATGATAATTGATTCTGGTGCCATTCATACTCAGATATCACGCTGTGTATGGCACACACAAATATGGCGTTATGTGTTATGGTACTATGTTGTATGGCATTATAAATAAGCCTTTAGGATTAGTAAATAAATATAGGCCTACAACAAATGAAGTTTATTTTACTATCGGTTAGAGAAGTCGTGACGATGAGTCTTACTTCTCCTCAGCATGGATGGTGGAACTGATACATTAACTTGAATAAATTGGCATGAGACTAACCCTTACCCTACGATGGATTCTTGATAAACCGATAGTTCAGGCTTTGAGGCATTAGGCACTGCACACACACACCCACACACACACACACACACACACACACACACACACACACACACACACACACACACACACACACACACACACACACACACACACACACACACACACACACACACACACACACACACACACACACACACACAGTATTTTTACGGCCAGCCTGACACACATATAGAAAGGCCTTGTGTATATGGATTAGTGTGTGTTGACAATGTATTATTGTTATTCGATTATCTTATCTTATATTTGGAAGCCACTGAGTGAATTTTGAGATCTGAAAATATAATTTCCATAGTAACTGTGGATTTTGTGTATAAAATAGAGCTACTATAAGGTTCAACATGAATTACTGTCAAATTTAGCCATGTTTAAAGGAAGCACTGAGAAACATGCTAGAATGTATGCCAAGTTCAATGCCCTTTGAGACTGTACCTGTGATCAAGGGCTATACATATACAATTGAATGAATTAATATTGGATGAAACCAATTTATAGGAGATGAGTAGAGAAGAAAGGAGAATGTAGAAGCTCAGACAGGACCACAGCAACATGACCCTGGGTTCATATAGGGCTCTGCATCTACCATGCCCCTGCTTGAACTTGTCCGGCCAGTAGGCGTTCAGGCGAGTGTCCTGACCTCTGCAATTGCCATTTATGTCGCAGCAAATCCAAACAGACTCCAAGTCAATGGCGCTGGCACGCTTCAGCAGGTGTCTTGCCCTTATGGTCTGTTTTGTTGGAAGTGACAAAGGTCTGCTTCTGGTTCAGGTTCAGGTGAGGAGTCTTGAGGTTATTTTCCTCATTGAGGAATGCCTCTCTCTATTAATCGTCATCAAGTAGGCAGTTCTTAACATTCTCATGTTTACCACTTCCAGCCAGAAGTCCTCCCTTTCAATGGAGATCACTTCCTTCTCATACCTGAAAGCCTTTCTGTGCGTCGGTTGTTAATTTCTCTCCTCACCAAAGATGTCCGTCTCCTGCAGGATATGTTCTCTAGCCACCCTCAAAGGCTTTTCTGGCCACAGCCATGTCGGCCACTTCTTAATTAAATGTCACCCTCTCTGCAGCCGGGCTGAGCTGATCGAGCCCCTGGATATCTTATTTCAGGGAGACAGCCTCCTTCTCTGAGGTCACATGCAGGGTCAGCTTTTCCATTTGGTTGCATGGAGTTCCATTTGGTTGCAAAAAGTGTCCTCCAGCCACTTTTTCTAAATGTGACCGGTCCTGTCCAATTTAGAACACCAAGACCCATATCGTTTGGTTTTGTATCAAAATGCAGTAACATTATCAGACATTACACACAGGTAGCTGGTTCATGTCTGTTCTCTACCTATCTCTCTCTCACAGAAGGGAGATGGGCTGTGTACCTCTCCAGGAAGTACTTGAACAACTCCCACCCTACCCTTTTCCATCATTAGTTCTCCATTTGCAGCCGCAAATGTTGAATCTATAGAATGAAAATATAGGACTCGTTTTTCAAAGGATGATATTGCTTGGTAAGGCTATTGGAAAATGTATATTTACTGAATCAACTTAATTAATTAATTTAGAACAAAAAACAATGACCTGGACTTACCATGTTTGCAGTAGGCAGATCTACACAAACACATGTGTCTCCACAAAAACATTTCGTGTTGAAATGTCTACAATTATGGCTATAAATGTTCTCCATCAGATTTTATTTGAAAGAAATTCTCTCCTCTGTGTTTATTATGTTGGAAGGCAAGGCGCTCGTTAATCCGATTGAGGTCCCCTGTGTTCTACCCCCTAGAGGGCGCCACTGCCCCTCTCGTATCCTGCTGCATCTGAGATCCGTTTCAATATTCAATTCACAATAAACAATGGCTGGAAGAGGAAAAACACAAACAAACAACCAGTTAGAAACTCATGTTTTATTAGAACACTGATGAGAATGGAAACACACTGAGGTAAGATAAATAAGCCTTTAACCAGCGGCACAACTAAATATTTACCCTCTCCCCGCTCTGTTAAGTGCCGCTCTGTCTTTAAACAGAGCTGGTAGCGACAGTTCAATACAAACTTCAGTTGCTCCCATTAGCACCGGATATGGATCAGATGTGGGCAAATAAGAGCAAAAACAGCAAGACGTATTCCTTTTGAACTGAATGTAATTTGAAAAGTAAAAGAAAAATCCCCTGAGGGAGAACATTCTGGTTTGATGTTTATGTTTTTTTTTGTTATTTTCTACTAGTCGTATTTTTTTCCGTTGAGTGCGAGAGCTACCGGTCGCTGCTTCGGATCCCAGTATGCTACCGTTCCTGCTGATGGGCGGAGCGCTGCTTCACATGGCACTGGGGTCAAGAGGGCTGACGGGTATCAGCCCTCTCTGAAGTCCCCACGCAGAGATACATCTAGCACACCCGCAAACCAACGTCAGATCTCTGCTGCTGTATGGCTGGGCCCGACTGCATCGGCCCGGCGGGCCCCCGGAAAAACACCTCCATCACTGGGCTGAGTCCTTGTTGTGGTGGTGGTGGTGGTTGTGGTGGTTGGGCGGTCAGAGAACTGTCTCCCTGGACGTGAGGCTCCGGTCGGAGGGGGTGCGCCGGGTTGTGTCGGGGCTGCCCAGCAGGTGGGATGACAGGCGTTTGGAACGGCGCAGGGACGGTGAAGAGCTCAAGGCGCCACAGCTCTGGAGGTGGATGTCGCTATGGCAACACTTCCTGGAAGTGCCTCGGCTCCGCTGGGATTGGCTCATTACCTGCGAAGGACAAATGACTTTCAGTGGCGCTAGTCTTATGCATCTGAAAATATGATAAACGTTTGTTTGTTTGCAAGAGTGGAGCTCTGTATAAAAATGTGTTGGGAAGAGAAAGTACTATAAGTTCAAACCTAGACATAGGAACCCAAAACATTTCAAGGCCCAACAAAGCTACCAGCACCGTTGTAATGCAATCAGAAATGTACTCTAGTGTAGTCTTAATTTGGTGTTTCTCCTTTGATCCAATGTGTGACGTGTTATTTAACGCACCGTTATGCATCCTCACCCTTGATTCACCCTGAAGACTCTCACCTGATCGATGACATTGGCGCTGAAGATGGCCTCCTCCATGTGCTTCTCGTCCGACTGGATAACACTCTTGATGGAGTTGACCACCTGCTGGACCTCTGGGGGGAGACTGCAGCTGGAGTGCTCCAGGAACTTGGCCACCAGGATTTTGGTGTCTTTATACGTCTTGAGGTCGGCCAGGGAGTGGGGTCGCTCCTGGGACCCCAAGTGTGTGCGCAGTGCTCGGGGTTTGAGGCTGATGATGTCTGCTGGTTCTGTTGACACTGTTACTTGATCTAGATCAGGAGAGACAACTTAGGCACGCGCGCCGCACACAGAAACACACACATCTACACAACCGTCGTTGAGCTCTGGAGAAAGTACTTCTTCCAAATTTCTCTTCTGGGATTTATATTTTACAATTAATATTTTATAGGTGCTCCACTTCATTGAGGTGGGACCGTTCAGGGAATGCTGGTTGGTGGACCCTTACCATCCAGGGGAGACGTCTCATCAGAGTCCCCAGAAGGAGCTTTCCCAGCGGGCACACATCCACAGCCATCCCCTTCAGAGAAGGACAGAAATCACACACACGTTATTAACATCCCATTATTCTAGTCAAGATCATGCCACTTGTAAGACAGTGTTTGCACTGTGTGCTTGCTGCCATCTGAAGATTAATTCTAACTAAAATCTGAATATCAGAGATAGCCCTCAGCAAAATAGAGAATCACATCAAAACAAACTAGGATTTCTAACCTGGAGAGGTTGATACGTCATAGAAAAATCAGTATGCATAAATCTAAATATATGCAGTTTTACTTGGGGTAGATGATAATTAAAACATTTGATAGATAGACGTCAATCTAGTTGTGTGAATTGTATTTAATATGCAGTGTGACGGACGGCCCTCACCCAGGCCTGCCTTAACCTGCCATTGGGCCCTGGGGCTGAGGGGTTTCGTCGGCCCCCTGAGAGGGGATCTTACAATGAAGATGTGTAACTTTTTTCCGACATTTTGCCATTGTCAGAAATCCTGACGGGGGGGGGGGTGAGACGACTGTGGCTGTGGTGTCAAGGGGCCACTGGGCCCGGCTACCACTGGCCCTCTTTTTTCTTGGCTCATGATAAAAAAAAAAAAAAAAGATTTTATTTTTATTTTTGTACTGCAGCTCATGATCCCCCCGATCGCCCCCCGATCGGTGTAGGCCCTGGGGCTTCAGCCCAGGCAAGCCCGTGCATTAAGGCGGCCTTGCCCTCACCTCCCGTTGTGGAGGAGCAGGAGATGGGGTCGCTGGTGGAGCGCACCATGCGGGCCAGCCTGCGGTACTTCCGGACCGCCCGGAACCCCCGCGGCCGGTCTCCGGGCGAGCAGCCGCTCCGCGCCGGCGGCTGGGAGGAGGACGACGATGACGAGGAGGAAGGCGTCCACACGCTGAAACACAGCCGGGACCCGCGCGGCCGCGCCGGCGCCGGCGGCGGCGGCGAGGGCGAGGCGGAGGGCGGCAGGGGGCTGAGCCCCGACGTGCCCCCGGACGAGGCCAGCGAGGTGGGGGAGCAGGGCTGCGGCGGCGGGGCCAGCGCCACGGGCAGGGTGAGCTTCCGGCTGAACACGCGCGCCCTGATCAGCGCGTGCGGGGCGGTCCTGGGCGGTTCCTCCGCCGCGTGTTTGGCCGACGCCAGCTCCTCGCACACGTGCAGGCCGCGGGCGCCGTGCTCCTCGCCGCCGTGGGGGCCGTCGCCGTGCTCGTCGTGGTCCAGGTTGCTGGCGTTGTCCGACGACCAGTCGGGGGACTGGGTGTGGGACGACTCGCTGTAGGTGGTGTCGGCGAGGCCGCGCTGGTGGCCCCCCCGCGGGGGCCCCTGGGCCCTCAGCTCCTGGGGGCCAGTGCCGTCGGGGTGGCCGGGGTGGGACGTGGTGTAGGGGGAGGAGTCAGAGCCCCCGCCCGGGACCTCCAGGGAGCAGAGGTCGTCTGAGGAGCTGTTGTCCTGCAGGTCGGCCAGCTCGGACACCAGGAGGGAGGCGCTGTCCACCGAGGCTGCACACACACACACACACACACACACACACACACACACACACACACACACACACACACACACACACACACACACACACACACACACACACACACACACACACACACACACACACTCACACGCACACAAACATCATGCACACACACGCATCATGCACACACACACACACACACACACACACACACACACACACACACACACACACACACACACACACACACACACACACATGCATCATAAACCCGACCTGTTTCAGTTCTCTCTTGACCGAAGCGTACAATTTGTGGGAATGTTGCAAAACATGTGAATGTTGCATTATGGGAGTTAACGAGTCTTTACCCTGAGTGCTGAGGCCCGCGGTGGTTCCCTCACAAAGACTGGACTCAGTGGCTCGCTGTTCGATGCTGCTGGTTACCTTTACACACACACACACACACACACACACACACACACACACACACACACACACACACACACACACACACACACACACACACACACACACACACACACACACACACACACAAACCATCATTTATATTTATGTGGCTGTATCGAGGACACTTTGAATAGACTTCTGAGAGGGCAGATAAGAGGGTCAATTTAAGTGTCTGCAGTTATTTCACAGACTGTTGGTTCCTGTGTAATTGTATTGTTTTGAATTTCACAGATTAACTGTATGAATTTCTGTGATTACCAAGCCTTTACAAAGTAATCAAGTATAAAACTACTCTCGAGATTTGCGGCCAAGCCACAGCTGCAATGCCACAGTCTCCCCACTAGAGGACAATAGATCCCCGTGAAATAAATCCAGGGGACAGGTCGGCTGCTGGGGTAACCATTAGCTGTACAGCTTTAATTAGAAACCACTTTTTGGTTATAAACACAACCGAATGGATCTAATCAGATATAAAGTCTCATGGTGCATACAAAGTGTCCTCTTCAGTTATGTTCGACATTTGTATTCTCTAAGTGCTGCCATTAATGGAACCAAAAATCCATCACATATTGGATAAAGGCCATTATTAAACCACTGTTAATTTCACTGTAATCACCGATATTGCGATGTGAATTGATTCTGTTGAAGTGTGCTAAAAGGGATATAATAAATGTATAATTATAATTTAAAAACACAACATTTTTTGTTGGAAATAAAGGGCTACTAATAAATATAATAAATCAGATGAACAAAATAAATAGTTAATAATAATTTTTCACACTTGAAATAGATGTGTCCTGCTCCTACCTGGAGCAGAAGGGGGCGGGGCTTACCTGGCTGGCGGGGGTGTAGCTTACAACAGACTCATAAGGCGGGGGCAGGTCTGTGGGGTACAGCGTTCCCGGGCTGTTGATTGGAACGCCGTAGATGGCACTGAACGGAGAGTGGGGGAAGTCTAGCTGTAGGCCTCTGTCCAGGAAACAACCAGAGTATAGAATAGGTCAGAAAACTACAAAAACATATTATGAAGCCAGAATAACAGGTTGAGTCACTCACAGACCAAACATACTACTCTATAGTAAAAATATCCTAACCAACTGCCCAAATATACTTAAGGTCAGAAAACCAAAAAACACAATTGGAATAGACTGAACTTCATGTCTGTCGAACAAAACACAAACCAGATTACAGAATACCTCAACACAGATAGCAATCCAGATATCAACAAAGGATATATAATTGGGTTGTTTTTCATCTGCTTTCTATTTGAATGTATTGTTTTAGGTAGCTGCTCTCCAGGGAACCACAAACCGGTCCTTGTGTACTTAAACATGGTTTATTTTTCCTATTTAATTATTCTTTCTACCCCAGTGTACCTTAATTTTAAAAAGAAAATATTCCTCTGAATAATCCCTAAACCTTAACTCAAGACAAAGGGATGATCCCATGTGCACCATAACATCGTTTTATTGGGGGCCAATTAAGGATGAGCAGCGATGCAAGATGTCCTATCTTTTAATTACAATCCTGTTTTAGTATAAAGTAACACGCCGTGAAAGATAGCCTGCCATAGTATCCACCAATCACCTGCCTGCTGATGATGTCATGACTCACAACCCTGTACGGTGCAGTTAATGTGTCTACAGGCCTGTTTGTATTTATACCTGCGGTGTCAAACAGCCATGGCTCCCTGCCAAATAAGACATCAGTCGCACCCTTATTCTCTTTACTCTCTCTCTCTCTCTCTCTCTCTCTCTCTCTCTCTCTCTCTCTCTCTCTCTCTCTCTCTCTCTCTCTCACTGTCTGTTTATATGTATGTCAGATTCTGTGTGTGTGTGTGTGTGTGTGTCTCTCTCTCCTTTACTCTCTCTCACAAACTGTCATTATGCCACTCTTTCTCTCTGTCTGTCTGTTTGTCTCGTTCTCAACAGAGACTATGTAAGCTCCTTTAATGACAGGTAGCTTCTCTCTCATGCAGGGCCACATCTGCTCTATTGTGTCGCAACACATGGGAGCAATCAGATATTAGAAATTCACACAAGCGGAACTGAACCCAGATACAGCTCATCACACTCCTTCATTTAAAGTGCCCTTTATTTTGCCTCATTGTCTCGTGAAACTCAAACTGTCTGGTCAAACTGTGTGTTTTAAGGTCCGCTGTTGTTTATGTCTTAGTCTTTGTTTGAATGATTATTATGAAAGTCGTTATTGTCTAACAATTGTTCTTTTGTGAAGCGATTTGAGACTTTTGCTGTGTAAAAAGTGCTATACTTCATAAACTCTGCTGACTTGCTAACGTCTCTTTCTCACCATTTCAACTCGCCTTCACAAGGCGTTCTGGGAAAGTGAGAAATGTTCCTCATGCAAGTGTTTTTAATAAACCACCACCAACATGAGTGAGGTGCTGTGTATACTTTGGCAGTTTTTATTAAATGAAACATCATGGAGGAAATGTCAAGCAATGGATGTGGGTGTGATTCTATTCCTGTCTTCGTCTCTCTCTGTTTCCCCCTCTGTCAGTTGGCTAGTGTGTTCTGTCTCACTTTATCTCCTTCGAGGGAATGTCAGGTAGCATATGTGGGTGTTTTTTTTATCCCTTTCTCTTATTTCTCTTCCCACTACGGAACGTCAGGCAGGAGATGTGGGTGCACACAACAAGACTTACCGGCCATGCAACTGGCTTTCAACTCGACAAGAGAATACCTTTTCAAAGGTACACCCCCATTGAGGATTTCAATATAAAATGCCTCACCATGTTTAACCTCGTGTTTCATCGTAGATCGTTTTATCGCTTAAGCCTCATCAGTTAGTTATTGAGTCATGTATAAACTGAAGCCCTGGGCAGGTGGGATCTGAAGCTGACTGTGTTAAAGGACAACACCGATCAAAGCATCAGTAACCTTTGTCAAAATCCCTTTGCTGTGCTGATTCTGCCGATGACTATTTTGCGTGAATGCGCCGACCTCAAATGTAATCAATAGCAATATATCACTTTGGTCTTTGTGATAAGACCTTTTGAAGATTAGTTGAGAGGCAATTCACTACTATGTTGCCCACAAACTCTTGTACTGATACACACACATTGATTCCGAAAGGGCTGCATTGCTTTTTTTCATTCATGGCAGGCACACTCACGATAAATGCACTTCACATGACATTGAAAGCGGATGTTTTTCGTGAAGCCAGGAGCGACGTTATTGTCCATTAACTGTGCCCGATCGATCATGCAGAATGAATCCCTTGTTCTGACGTCGATAGGTTTTTTGAACCATACAAATGCAACAGGATCAACCTGTATCCATGTTCATAGCAGGCGGTCCCGTCTGGCTCAGCTGTCAGGGCGTTTGGATCCCACTGGGTGCCACCCATTCTAACAAAGGCATGCCCTCGTAGTATTCCGAGACGCTTGGGATAAAAAGAGTCCATATTGAGGACATTCGAAGGGCCAAGGTGAAGTCTTCGGGGACGAACGCATCAGGTCTTTTGTTTTATTTATTCATTCATTCCAGAATACAGGACATTAGACCACGGCATCGCATCCTGTTCACCGGTCGGTGTGTAATGCAGCGTAAAACACACAGCGAGGAGATGCCGGCAGCAGCTTCAGCGTTCTGATTCGCCACGCATGGTCGTTCTCACAGGTGATTGTAACTCATTAACGGTCGAATGCTTTCAGACACGCCGCAGATCATGCAAAAGGTCACACCCGTCAACCAGCAGAGACATAGGTCCAGAAAATAGAGTCAGACCTTTTCAATGCGCTTCCATTATCCCGTATCTGTAGTTGACTCATAATTCAGGAAACATAATCTCATTCAGCACCCGACCGAAAAGGCCTATATATTGAGCACACCACAGCACATAAAATTGATTCTCAGACTTTCTCAGTTCTCAAACCATGTTTCCGCAAACATTACTTAACATTTATCCAGATCATTCTTCTTGATATAAAGGTCACTGTGAGGAGGAAAATAATAGATTCTGTTGGAACTTAAGGGGGACCTTCACGCTCGCTATTCGCTGATATAAGAGATCTGCCTCATACGCGTGGTTCAACTCTGCTTCTTCGAAAAAGTCAGAGCAGTTATGTCACTGGCCCGGGATTTACGTTCTCCACTGTTTCCGATGTGGAAAGTTCGGTCAACCTCTTGGCACATTTCCTTCCCGTGAACTATTTGTCATAACACACTGAGGCAGTACTCTCTCACATTAGCAAAACAGCAAGCGTGACGGTTCCCCTTGATGGTCTTCCCCTCTCGGGGAAGAGGCTGAAGCACGCAGACGCTTCGACGCAGTCGTGAACCTCTTTTGGCTCTGCGTCAGGTTTCAGTGAGCGGACCAATCCCAGCCCTTGCTGCTGCGTCAAGGTTACATTTTTCTGAGGCGCACGCCAGGCCCTTTTCGGTGGACGCAAGGAGGGTCCGCAAGGACGTAATGGGTCTGTTAACCCCCTTGCGTGCGTCGACGTGGAACCATAACTAAGCCTTAACAGCTCGCTAAGGACGCACGTACCTCTGTCCGTCCATGGAGGGGGTGCAGGTGTACTCCGGGGGGTAGTAGGGGGGCGGGGGGATGGGCGGAATGAACTCGTCAAAGTCCAGGGTCTGGTGGAGGATGGTGCCGTGGGGGGTCACGCAGTCCGCGTTCAGGGCCCGGCCACGGTGAGGCATGAACTGGTCATGTGACACGTCAGTGGGGGGTTAGACACACACACACGCACACGCACGCGCATGCGCACACGCACGCGCACGCGCACACGCACACGCACACACACACACACCACCGGCCTTCCTCTCCACCCCCTTCTCCACCTCACCTCATAACAAACCAAAAGTTTGGCCTCATCGAAACACATCTCCACTTTACCCGAATATATCGTCTCACTCTAAACAGTCTAAATCTATAGACAAACCCTGCCCCTGGGCCCTGATATCCCTGTACAGCTGTTTATTTCTCTCGCTCCAATGTTGAAACAACTGAGCTCCCACCTTTTGTCTCTCACGTTGAGCTATAACAAGACTCTACAATCTTCGCTGTCTCTGATCTCTTACTCCCACAACAAGACCGCTCATAAATAGGTGTGCAAAGTCAGGTTGTATTGAAGTTAAAAGCTCTCGCATTCGCTTTTATTTAAGTACTCATTTATGTAGTCGGGCAGCGCTGGCTGGGTCTTTTTTTATGACCTATTGTGTGTGACAGGCAGAAAATAACACCACTGGCAGACAGTTGGTGTCTTAATGGACACACTGGTGTGTTTGTATGTGTGTGTGTGTGTGTGTGTGTTTGTGTGTCATGGTCTAAAATACACTTTCTGAATTCCTGACTTGACCTCACATCACATATCTAACAGCTCATGTATTAAAAATGTCGTTAAATAATCCGAACATCATGGCGGCCAGAGGGTGACTGCTCAGATCTATTGTCTTTTAAATAAAGTTGCATTGAAGACAAAAAAATCCAAACCACCTACCATCTGCAGCAGGTCAGTGGACACCATCTGCATACAGCACATGGCGGTGGCCAGGGCACACACGATGGTGGAGATGACGTTGAGGGCGCACACGCTGAACAGCAGCTCCTAGGGGGACGCAGACGGCAGGGGGGTGGTGGTTAGAGCGAGAGACACAGAGGGAGAGAGGGAGAGAGGGAGAGAGAGAGAGAGAGAGAGAGAGAGAGAGAGAGAGAGAGAGAGAGAGAGAGAAGAGGGACAGAGAGAGAGAGAGAGAGAGAGAGAGATACAGAGAGAGAGAGAGATACAGAGAGAGAGAGAGAGAGAGAGCGAGAGAGAGAGAGACAGACTGTGCTCCCACTGCACACACAACCAACTAGACAGAACTGCATTTCCTGACTTCCTGCCAGTCATACGAAGAAATCAGGAATACAAACTTCCCACGGATTACAAAGGCATGCAAGAACTTCGAAGACACTCCAGATGCTCACAAACTGCCATACCTGTTGAGAGAAATACAACAATGTGCGAACGCAGCAGCAAGATTCGTCACCTCAAGGACCTCAAACTCCCCATATACTCATCCCCCTGGACTCATTCTTCACACAATAATGGCACTATTGCACACATCCTCCATAATGTAAATACTGTGTATTTAGAGTGTATCTTTATCCGTTTATACGAGATACTGTAATTTTTGTAATTTTTATAATATCGCACATTTAACTTTTTAAAGTACTTTTATAGTATAACATTTGATATGTATCGATATTTTGTATTTAACGGTTTATACTTATTATATTATTATAATATATACCTTACCTTTTTACTTTATAACGCTGTTTATTTTATTGTTCAAATGTATATTTCTCATGCCAATAAAGCTTTTTTGAATTGAATTGAATTGAGAGAGACATACAGAGATACTAAAAGGGGTAGAGAGAGAGGATAATTAAGGAAGAACGGAGCTACATAATAGGGTAAATTATGAGGGGTGGCAATGAAATCATCGCCACGGTAATAATGCTTGTTTGCGACAATGACGTCATCCATAAGGTGATAGAGTTGGATTACAGCAGGGACATCAAAGCTAAAGTAACAGAGCTGGATTACAGCTGTGATTTAATAATTTAATGAACAGAGCTGGATTACAGCAATAATCTCATAGCTAAAGCAATATAGCTGGATTACAGCAGTGGCGCCATATTTGTAGTAACAGACCTGGAGACACAGAAGAGGGAAAATGATGAGAGGTGGCAATTACATTACAGCCAAGGTAACAGCAATGATGTAATCCTTAAGGTAACAGAGCAGGGGCCATGACATCACGGCCATGGTTTCGAGCGTGATTACAGCGGTGACGTCATTAGTCAAGAAAAGAACTGGACTAACAGTGTTGATGTCATCACCTAGGTAACTGCGCTGGCTGTCAGCGTGGCATGATTGTCATGGAAACTAAGCTGGATAAGATGACAGGGGTGGGTTCATTGCTATGGTGACAGAGCTAGATAAGATGACAGCTGTGATGTCACTGCAAGGGTCCCAGAGCTGTAGAACACAAAATGTTCTCTCAAAAGTTTATACTAAAAGTGTCAGTCCTTATCACACAATGTTGTGTTTAAAACAAGTTGGCTGAGGCGGTCGACTGTATCGGGATCAGTTTGGGGAAAAACACACACACACACACACACACACACACACACACACACACACACACACACACACACACACACACACACACACACACACACACACACACACACACACACACACACACACACACACACACACACACACACACACACACACACACACACACACAAGGGATCTGTGTCCCCTGTTTAGTGTGTCTGATGATCGATTCCTCTACTTTGTGTTCAAGACTAGCATTCTGCAGTGTGGGCTGCAGTTCCTAAGCGGCGAGGCAGGACACAGTACAGCACGTTCAGGACACTGTACCCCATTAATTATCCAAAGCATCATACATCTAATGAATAATAATCCCAACTATAGCGACAAATCCAAATGCACACTTACAATACTAGCTACAAGCCAAGCTTAGAATGAGGGTTTCAATGAGAAAAACACATAACCAAAATATGTTGGTTCATCCATCATTGATAAGGAAACTACTACATGATAAACAACTGCTTAGCAATAACCCAAATAATTGAGTGAGGTTTGCCTGGCGGTTCTGATCCATCTCAATTAGTTAGAGAACAAAAACCCAAATATTATGTGATAACTATTTTTACATATTGGAAACTGTGAAAATAACAAGCAGCTATACCAGAAAGAGGACTCCACTGCCAGTTCAATATGCATCCATGACTCAATAAAAGGTTCCTGTCTCTATTAAACACAGAAGCAGATCTAACTGCAGTTTGAATAACACATCTTTGCCTGTCAGATGAATGTCATGCATTGTGTCTTCTGGCGGCTTGAAGACAAGCGCAAGCCGTACGATTTCCCACATAAAAAGATCTCTCTGACGAAAAGACGTCAGTCAGCCCCTCATGCACTGTCATGTTTTTAATCCTGGAAGTTTAACCGCTGCTGGCAGCTCTAGAGCTGATTCCCCCCCCCCCCGCCCCTTTGCTCTTGAAGGAGCCAAACTATGTGTGCTATACTGGGGGTGACTGCCCCCTGGACCAACCGCCTGACTTTAGTGGAGGAGGATGGAGCTACACCCGGATACAAAAGGCCAGGACTTATTTTTAATTTTGATTAAATGTCCCACATTACTCCCACCATCTGACCAGTTAATTTCCTGCCGCGGCATTAAGGAACGTTTTATAGTGTCTTCATAAGCAGCTGGTCAAACGTGATCTTTCCTCTTCTTAGAGCCATGCCTCATCCTAAGGAGCCTTTTATTTGGTTATCAATGTTTTATAATCAATCAGGGACATGGAATGGATGGATTTGATTGGCCTTATCCAATAAAGGCCCGGTGGAGCATAAATCCCTGCGTAACGCAGGAGAGAGGTGGGGGGGAGGGAGAGGAGGAGGAGGAGGAGGAGGAGGGTATTCTAATAGGGAGTGTGGCGGGTCCAGTCAGCCCAGGGAGGGGTAGCTCCCCGGCTCCCCACTGCATCATAAGTGCTTTGTGTCTGAGGTCAGGACTAATGTGGCTGCCAGTCTCGGCTTGCAGCCCAATTCATCAGAGCTCCCCGCTCTCCTCCGCGAAACAATTAAACTATTTGTTGTTTTTTGTGTGTCTCTACTGGCCTAGAGACTAACGATGTCGTTGTAATTATATACAAGATCTTTTTAGAGTATTATCTCCAAGATAATCTGATAAAAATACATTTTAGGCGCCCTCCTCTTCTTCTGTTCTTCACAATGATTAAGATGAACATTACCTCGGATGGACGCATCCCTTTCTCCCATTAACTTTAAACTATACACTTTAAAACCATATAATTATGAAACATGAAGTTCCTAATGCAGTCACAGTGTCGTTCTAATTATTTGAAGTTCATCTTGAATCATTTACATGAGCATGTGGGCTAATGTAAATGAGCCCATATGCTCATTTACATTAGAGGTTTGCAAGTAAAAGATAACCTTGTGAAGAAATACAATTTGGCATCACTTCAACTGACTAAAACACAATGAAAACCGTTTTCCCCAATGTGTCCCAAACTTAGAACTGCTTTATCTCCAATTACTCACTGTCGCTTACTCAACCATCAGTGGCCCGACAGCATGGTGTGGATGTGGCCCTGAAGGAATTTGTTCGAGTTAAAAACCCTGTTATGGTTTCACGCCAGCAATGGGCGCTACGTGTTTTTAAGTTGGTAAGTATTTGGGTTGCGGGCAAAGATGCGTGAAAAGATGTGGCTCATACTACAGAGTATTTGTTGTATCTTGATACATGCATCCCCATTTTACCGCTCCTCCGGCTTATATAAAATGCGGCTTTATGTTCCGAAAAATACGTTATATCCTTTGCACTTTGCGTCTCGCAGCAGAGAAGGCGTTTCTGGGAGAATTCAGCCGTAGAGAAGGCGATTATGGGTAATCGTAGCCTGCAGAGGCTGTCAGAGAGGCTGGCGTGAACACCGCCTAAACCCCAACAGCCAGTCTTGTGCTATTTCTGCTGTCTGTGTTTAACTAAGCGTCAATGGTTGAGAAACAAACGATATCCAGGTAGAAAAGCAAGCATACTGTCAAGTGCTACCCTGTGGACAGACACAAGCGTTGTGCAGCAGTAGGGAATGAACGTAGGAGGAGCGGAGGACACTGAAGCGTGTTCCAGGGCTTGAGCCCGTGGCACAGAGTCAAGGGGCTCATGTAGGTCAAGTTCTCAAATCCTTAGCACTTAATCTGACCTGCGGTTCCTGCAGTGATTTTCAAAGTAAGGGTCATTTAATTCAACTTAATTAAACCTCTACCACGTTCTGCGAGGCTGAGGATGTTTTGTGGAAAGTACAAAGAAGTAACCTAAGAAGCCAAGCTGAAATTGGACTTTAAAACACGGATCCCAGTTATTCTCATTAACTGAGATGTGCACTGTGCTGTTTATATCTCTTTAGTTTCTTGCTCTTCTTGTTGCTGAATGAATTTAGTGTTGAGGTCAAAGGTAATTTTGTTGTGCTGTATGATCTCTGTGCCCTTTGAGTCGCTCACTCATGGTCATACTGTTACTAATTAAAACATATCAACAAAAAACTTTTCGAATTCAAACTTTCTGATTCTTATAGCTGCTTTTAAACTATAGGTTACGACCCAAAATGGATTGAGAAACTTGTGGAAGTGGGTCAGAACCGGACCACAGAACCCCTGCAACAGAAGGAACACCAACCCCACGGGCACACTGAGAATAACTCTTGGGTCCCGAGATGAGAAAGCTTAAGAAACGCATACAATACAATATTAATAAGCTTGCTGAATGACAATGGTATGATCGGTTCCAGGGGAAAGCTTGGTGTGGCTGAAGGGGTACTTACACCACGCTCAGGGGGCTGAGGGGGGATACATAAGATGGAAGACAGGATGGATAACACTGGCTACCACTGGGACCTGGGTATGTTCATTAGAGGGGAGCTAGGAGGGGAGGGATAGGGTGTCTGGACAGAGCGGTAGGATGGGAGGGGTAGGAGGGGAAGGGTGTCTGGACAGAGCGGTAGGATGGGAGGGGTAGGAGGGGAAGGGTGTCTGGACAGAGCGGTAGGATGGGAGGGGTAGGAGGGGAAGGGTGTCTGGACAGATAGGTAGCAGGAGGGGGAGGAGGAGGAGGAGGAGGAGGAGGGAGAGGAGAGGGTGTCTGGACAGATAGGTAGCAGGAGGAAGAGGAGGAGGAGGAGGAGGAGGAGGGAGAGGAGAGGGTGTCTGGACAGATAGGTAGCAGGAGGGGGAGGAGGAGGAGGAGGAGGAGGAGAGGGCGGTGTCACCTTGAGGCGCAGGCGGATGGTGTTGCAGTCCCGCAGCGGGTTGAGCTTCAGCGTCTCGCCCAGGTTGGTGCAGCTGGAGCTCTGCTGCGGCAGCTCGCAGCACACGCACACGCCGTCGCTGTCAAACTTAAGCTGTGGGGCGGCAGGGGAGAGCACGCACACACACTCACACACGCACATCACATGCGCAGGGACACACACACACATACACGATAGACGGATACGCACACACCAGCGAAATAAGGACAGATAGGTTCACACACGCACGCATAAAGGGGAGCACGCACATTCATCCGAGGACACACAAGATCACACAAAATCAAGATCGTGCACAAAAGAAACACACACACACACACAGATACACGCACACACACACACACACACACACACACACACACACACACACACACACACACACACACACACACACACACACACACACACACACACACACACACACACACACACACACACACACACATCAGACCTGGGCCTCTGGGAGAGGGGATATGATTAAAGGAACAATATGTTTCTTAAAAGAACAGCGGATTAAGAGGTCTGAAGGGAGGTGTGTTGATGATGATGATGACGAGGAACGATGAGACAGCTTCTCATCAGTCATGAGGGACATGCCTCCTGCTGCCAGGCTTTTAAAGCCCGCTATGAGGCAGCAGCACATTATTACCTGGCTTAGCACCTTGTCACACGTGCCTGCTAACTGTGGAGCGTTTCACGTCGCAGATTAAGAATTGTGCTATTTTGTAAAAACGTTTTTTTTTCGTAAAGCTGTCTTTCCACATTGAAAAGTTGCAGGACCTTCTTTCCTCGCATATCAGCCAACCCCTTTGACTGCCGCAGATGTCTGGATCGTGTCACAAGTTTACGTTAACCCTAATAAACACAATATCGTTGTAAGAGACCAGCATTTACAGATTTATCCACTCGAGAGGGCATTTGTGAACAAATCTAGTGGATGCCAAAAGCTTTTTAAGTGTGGATGAAAGGCTGTGCAGTAGTTGTTTCGAGAGTCCAGGCAGACATTGACATCAGCCAAGGTTTTGGCTATTCAGGACTCCGGGGTTGGCCTGAAGGAGCAGCCTGAGGAGAGGAGACGTCTAGAAGCATACCGAGGGAATAGGGGACACGTACCTAGCAGGTGGAGGGTTAATTACATCGGGGAGATGCGAGGATGAAGGAGTGCGTTTTTTTTGTCACGACTAAGTGAGGATCACATAAAGGAGTCACATGACGTGGCCGAGCTAGGGAGCTTTTGTGCTGAGCAGGCACACTGCGCTCAGAGAGCAACTTCTAATTTCAAGTGTTAAGGAAGAGTGTTCACTATAAAGGCTTGGGGGAGGGCGGCAGCGGGGCTTCAGGGACCATCAGAAGTCCCGAAGCTTCCCCAACCGTGGACATCACCTTAAGAAGAAGAACATTGTCCGATTTTCTACTCTGCTGTTCTACATTTAGACCTTTTGTGATCCTCTGCAGGTGAAATGTTTCAGGATTCCCCTCAAGAGAGAGCTCCTCACGGTCTGTTCCTCGTTTATTAAAACGTCTCACATGTCTTGGGTGCCTAGAGAATATGCTGTAAAAAGTGTGTAATGGAAAATATATCTCTTTAAGTCATTTTCGGAGTGGAGATTAATGAAGCGGAGCTGAATTTGGACATTAGAACACTTTAATATGGATCCCCGAGCTCCTTGCTTATTAAAGGCAAGTGGGCCAGAAGACGTTTCTAGTGGTCCTCTCAAAAGGTCCTCAGACTGGTTTGCAGGTGACTGGGGACTCAGATGTGTGTGTGTGTGTGTCTGTGTGTGTGTGTGCAAGAGTACAACAATGTTGGTATGAGTGTGTGTTCTGTCTATGCATGTGTCTCTATGCATGTGTGAGCAAGTATTTGTATGTAAGTGTATGCGTGTATTTAAGTGTGTCTGTGTGTCTGTGTGAGCGTTGGAATGTGTTTGTGCTTGTGTGTGTGTTTGTGGGGCTGCGGCGATGTGCATGTGTGAGTGCATGTGTCTGTCTGTCTGTCTGTCTGTCTGTCTGTCTGTCTGTCTGTCTGCCTGCCTGCCTGCCTGCCTGCCTGCTTGCCTGCGTGTGTGCGTGCGTGCCTGCCTGCGTGCGTGCGTGTGTGTGTGATGCCACGAGTGTGGCACATGTATGCTAGTCTCATAAATTCTGCAACAAAAAAAACGTCTGGGCTCTGTGATGTCCTGTATGCATGCATGTGTGTGTGTGTGTGTGTGTGTGTGTGTGTGTGTGTGTGTGTGTGTGTGTGTGTGTGTGTGTGTGTGTGTGTGTGTGTGTGTGTGTGTGTGTGTGTGTGTGTGTGTGTGTGTGTGTGTGTGTGTGTGTGTGTGTCTGTCTGTATGAGCATGTGTCTGTGTTTGCGTCAGTGTGTGAATATGTCTCTCACCAGTTGGCAGTCTTCCAGGGAGTTGACCAGCTGAGCGTTCTGACAGGACAGAATGGAGCCGGCCAGGTTCAGCATCACACACACCGCTGACAGCAGCATGAAGAAGGTGATCTGGGAGAGAGACAAAGGGAGAGAGGGAGGGAGACACACACGCACAGACAAACACACAGACACACACACAGACACAGACGGAACATTAGGAATTACATTAACTGTCACACATTTTTATGTGTAACATGGCCTATACTGTAATGTCTTTAACTGACATTATGACTTAAAAAGTATAAATGTTTTCGTTCAGTCAATTATCCATGGCCTGTCAAACAGGCAGGCATTATTTATCAGAGTAAAATAGATGTGTAAATGAGACTGAGGTAAATTTATGTAAATGTTGTTAGTTTATGTAGATTAACTCCTTCCCTGATTGACAGGAGAGGGGCGTGGCCTAAAACAGAATATTCCAAAGCGTTCCCACCAGACCAGGGATTAAGTAGACCCACGTCCCACACTTAAACCTGGTTCACCTCTCACTGCAGTCGATTTACTTGATATTTTGTTAGCTCAGCATTTCAAGACATCTCACAAGAGTACAACGTGTAAGGATGATATGTTACCCGCAGGCTAGCAAGCAGATCTATTAGTAATATTTTGTAATATGACCTCAAACAGCAACGTTTGACCAAAAAGATGATGTGACCACTGGAAGAAATCAACTTGAGGGATCTACCGTACGCTAGTAGACACCATCTCGCTTTACCATATTTGCGAAGTTTCGGTTGGTGCAACTGTATCTATGTAATTAATTCAGGGCTCAATGAGACTTCCCGAGAATAAACTCTAAGAATTCCATCCGTATGAGTCTCTTCAGTAGACTCTTCAGGACTATATTTCTGTGACTACTAACACAACTTTCCATTCTATAACCAGGATGGGAGCCGAAGGACGGCTCTGACCTCAGCGCCGCCTCCCCCCCGGGCACTTAAACGTTATGGGATATAAATTTCATTCTCGCCTCGTATTCATCAGCCTAGGGGGTTAGCGAGCTGAGACTGAGACAATCTCCCTCTCTCTAATATATTCCCTCTAAAAGCGACAGAGGGAGGGGAATGCTTTCAACGGCTGCCGAAGCGCAGAGCTCCAGCGCCTCCGCCTCCATCACCATCCATCCTGCCCACCCCCACTTCCCAGAGTCTCAATTATTTTTCTGACAATTCTGCTAATATCAAGGCCATTAGCAGCAATAGGAAGAGCCTTTTAAGACTTTTAAATGATAGTTCAACTGCAACAGGAAGGGCTTAAAACAGACAGCTGCTAATGATGATGGCCCCTTTCTCTGTGCAGCGGATGGAGATGTAAATCAGCCTGGACAGTGCGACCCGCCTCACCGCGATTTATAGGCCTTAGGCCGGGACCCCTGTGACCCACGCCCTCGGATATTAACGTCTGGCCACATTCCTGACATAACTCAATGCAAATAAAAGAAGACGTTGCGGGGCAAAGGGACTGCGTTTATGCGTTTTATGATGTAGCGCTGTCTAGATGCTAGCGCCACTCCGAACGCTTTATATTTAATTTGATGGTTTGTCTTCTTTGTCGCGTGCGCGCCGTCGACGCATGCACACGTCCACGCAGGTGTCAGACAGCGCAAGGTGACACACAACTCATGGGGGGCAGTTAGGAGTCGAGGGTCTCCTTCAAGAACTCAGTCGCCGGTTATCTTCCATTGGCTCAACACATAAGGCGGGACGTTGAGGGAATCCCGGTACAGAACGAGGAGCTGGCAGTGGGGTAGGGTATCTTATCAAGAATGGCTCACGGGTAGAGTGAGGATATTGGGGATTGAACACAGAACTGTTCGGCTTGGAGTCAAACATCGAACCACCACATTATCTCTCATCTGACAGAAAAAAAGAAATGGGTCTAATCGTTTTTCCTTCTTGACAACTTCACACTTAAAGATAAATAAAAGTTAAAGTAAAAGATAAAAAGTAGACAGTGTACAAAGTATAGAGTTGACGCAGCGGCCAGGAGAAGCAGGTGTTCAATCAGGAAACTAGATCATAGATAAAGAAAATGGCTTGCAGACTGCGAACATGTCCACGCTGCACCGGCTTAACGGAAACACATATCTGTTTTCAGTCAGATGACTAAGTCACACTTCCCATCACCCACAACTCAGCTTCTAAAAACTTTCTCAAAGTTGATCATTCAACTGTAAACGATGGCCTTGTGTTACTGTGTGTTCCGTTATAGTCTACTCTATGCCTCAGGCATAGAATATGGAATAGTCTATAAAAGGTACCACTAGGTACCTAGGTACTGGCATATTTGCACACTTTATGGAGGGTACGCTACAGTTTGATGTTGATGACTTCATCCCATAGGATAGACGGCGAAATGATTGTGTTGGCTACACACATGTTTAAATTAGCTCTATGTGTGTTAGCCTGGTTCCCAGCTGAGTACAGGCTATTATAATACTCACTGTGAGCAAATAACAGCCAGCTGGGCTTTCCACCACACATTTTTAATCAAAGCCCCAATCTTAGGCAAAGCAATCTCGTGAAGTCGCACAGCTCTAAATACACACTCCACCCAGGGTCTTGTTTGTTTGGGGAAGCGTTAATGGCTGTCAGATGATCCGGCCTTCCTTTATCGTACTCTACACTCACAACATGAGACCAACCATCTTGAACCAACATATCATTAGCACCAAAGTATCATTGAAACACAAAATCAAACATGACATCCCTCTCTCACTGGTGACTAAACAAAGATGTGTCCTATATGTCTGTTTACCTCTCTCTCGCTGCGTCTCGCAATTACCTACTAATTAGTGCTGTGATAGTGCTTTCCAACAAGGAAGCAAACACTCACGCACACACACACACACACACACACACAATAATTTTGGTTCATTACATTGCATCATCAATGTTCATCATCGCAATTATCAGAAAAAGTTTTAAAATAAATATTGTGTCAGTTACCCTAACATTTACCATCCCTGAATAGGAAGCATTTTCCAGAATAAATTTAAGATTTATTCTATTAGCTAGACTGATTTATTATTGATTTTTTAGTCATTTGTTTCAAAGCATCACAAAAATATAATTTAAGATAAGATATTACGTAGATATACTACACAATTGTAATATTGCTTCTACGGTCTGAAATGCATTTCCAGTAAAGTATGTGTTAAAAGATTAACACATGGTTGTTTTCTTAAACCGATGGTGTGAAAAACAAATATATTGTGCTGTTATGAAAAGCTGGAAGAATATTGGCACCTTGTATTGTCAAGGCAGGTTCTATCAACACCGAGGAATGCCTTCACACAAAAGAGTGTTGTCTATGAAATAAGTATTTGCTATGAAAAGCTCTTTGGTCAAAGTTATCAGTTTCTGCGCTTCATTATTTGTTTTCTATGTTAGATATCTGCACACTTCAAGGTGCGTGCTAATTACATTTCCCAAGAGTCATTCTATTAGCATTAGCATTGCTCATTACATTAGCTCAAGAACATATTCCCCATTAGCAAAGTACACAAAGATCAAATTGTGCCCGGTTAGACTACTGCAACCCTTTGGTTGGTCTCAAATTAAGCTAATGCATAAATGTATAAGCTATGTAGTGATTATGATACTGTTTAGACGGTCTGTTTATAATTAAATCAGGATTATATTGTCTCATGACTTGCCCTACTTGCTAAAGACAGATCCCACCTAGCCCAGTTGACTAACTTATGGTGTGGATGCGGTGGTAGATCAAGTAGGGTGACACATCAGGGTTGACAGAAAAAACAAGCTGTTTATTCTATATAAAGATAATTCTGGTTTTCCCAGAGCGAGACAGCAGAGACACTGCGTCAAGTCGCAATTTATTTTCAATTATCCTCTGCACCCAAGGGGATCGGAGCCGGGCTCCCATGCCCCAACCGACGCTCAGCTTAAAACATAAACCAGTTGTAGTAAAGCGGCCACTGACACACCAACACATCCATATACACTTACTGTGCATAGCACCATTCCAATGCATATTTCTGTTCATGCAATACACAAAACACTACACAACTTAAAGTGCAGTTAAGTTCCTAAAATGGCCGCAAAACAAGACGAGGTTCAGAAGGGAATAAAGAATAAATAAGGAACCTGTGGTCCATCTTGAGTGTGTTATCTGCCGAATGTGACTGGGTTCATTCCTGTAAACATCATCAATATGTATGGCGCTTCCTTGACCCCTTTTCTTTTAATATTAGTTTTTTGGGTCCCTTTATGTTTGTTTTCTTCCCTCCCACTTATTTTCTGCTTAGAATATATATTTTATGCAGGCTTTGGTTTAGATGTGGAGGTTATTCTGGTACATTCAGATGAATTCTAGGTCAGACTTGGTCAGAATGGATACAACAGGAGATAGCACTGAGAAGGTATCTTATCGTATAGGAGGGATTTCCAAGTAAAACAGGTTAGCATTGGCCAAAAAGTAGTGACAAAATGTGATTAGATGTTAAACTTTAAAACTGGATCATCTAGGCCAGGGGTCACCAACCTTTTTGAACCTGAGAGCTACTTCATGGGTACGGAGTCATACGAAGGGCACCCAGTTTGATACACTTCATAAATAACAAATTTGCTCAGTTTGCCTTTAGTTATATATTATTATTAATGATTAATGATAATCATCTATGTGAAGACACTGATTATGTTAATGATTTCTCCCAATAATTATCAACAATGACTTAAAAAAGGTGGGAAAGTGTTGTTGAAGAAAGAGTAGTGCTATGTTTAGACCAGGCCTGCGGGCGCCTCATGTGGTCCGGGCGCCCTGGTGCCCGCGGGCACCGTGTTGGTGACCCCTGACCTCGGCTATTTGGTCAGATAAGAGTTGATATGACTGACTCATGTTAGACTGTATAGTCTGGTGCTATGACCACATTTAGATATCTTTTTGCTAACTACATTTGATGGAATTATTCTATAGCGGTATAAATAACCATTATTTCATATTATTAGTGTAATATGAATAATGTGAGCTCAATTGATTATCATATCATGAATCCATTTTATCCCATACGAACTCCAGCTATAGCCTGATATCACAGGGAACAACGTCTCCCATATGGCTGAGTCTTATCCCAGCTCTTCCCCACATCTGGAGCACCAGAAGGAGGCAGGCGACGGTGAAGCAGCTCCCCAGGGACGGCTCCCCTGAAGCAGCCGTGATCCCCCTCCCACCCCGGCACCCTGCTGGGGGAGACTTCATTACACGTCGCTGAGCGATCAGCGAGCTGCCGCTTCTGCTACTGAACACGACGAGCTGACACTCCCGCGGCCGGGGCCCACCAGAGCTGCAGGAGAGCGTTAACATCTGGACCTGGCCTGGCCTCCCTGGGGACGACCCTACGGCTGGATGCACAGCGAGGACTTTATAGTGGTCTGTCTGCCCGACAGACAGACAGCTAGATGGACTTAAAGGGAGACGGACAGACATAAAGAGACAGCCGACCGCACTGAAAGACACAAAGACATACATACAGAAAGAGAGATGGACCGATGGACAGACAGATAGACAGACAGATAGACAGACAGAAAGAGGGACGGATAGACAGGAACCCGGATTTCTTTCTGGGAATGTAATTTGCTGGGACAGACACTCCCATCTAATGCTCTCTCTCTCTCTCTCTCTCTCTCTCTCTCTCTCTCTCTCCCTCTCCCTCTCCCTCTCCCCCTCTCCCTCTCCCTCTCCCTCTCCCTCCTGGGTTCTGTCGGTCACCCTCATGGTTTGTCCAACCCCAGCTATGCAGATGACAACTGATACTGTATTTTTCACAGTCTGAAAACCAGGTGGCAGTGCAGATCTCTGCGTGTCTGGATGACATCTCTCAGTGGATGTCACCCCACCCCCTGAAGCTTGATCTGACAAGACTGAGCCGCTCTTCCTGCCAGAGAAGGCTTCTTCTACCATCACTGACTTCCCCGTCAATATTGAGAGCTCTGTGGTGTCTGCTTCTCGGGACGGTCGGGAACCTGGGCTTGACACGGGAGGACCAGCACTCCTCTGCTGCCAACATCGCTGCATCAACCCCCCCGCGCTCCTGCAGACTCATGCTGCACAACATCAGGAGGAAAGGCTGGTTCCTCATACAGGAGGAGGCCACACTCGTTTTGGTTCGGGCTCTTGGCATCTCAAGTCAGGCCTACTGCAACCTCAGACATTCAGCCATTCAAAATGCATGATATTTCCCCAATTGTGCGCCTAGCCTGTCCGTCAAGCATCGAGTCCCTGTCATTGGTTGAATAGAGAGCGGGATCGAGACAGGAGAAGAAGTGAGCAACGCAAGGTATTCAAATTCTAAAATATGAAAAATGGAAGCGGTTCGCCTATTTGTTTAATTGTACTGCACTCGCATGACTTTATCAATTTCTGGGTTGTATCTTCACGGTTGAATGCAGCTATTGTAATTCTCTTTGGATAAAAGCGAAATAAATGTAATGTAGTGGTTATAAACCTTCCAAAATAAGGAAGTGGAGCTGGAGTGCCTTTCATTCATCCAAATCCGAAGTAGCGAACTACCTCAAATACATTCTACAGTACTAATAAACCCCTCCAACCATACCCACACTCCCTCCCTCTATGTGTCTCTTGGTGTCTCTCGGCCATCTGATAAGGGCTCTTCAGTTCACGTTGTAACGACCACAGAGCTCCTTCCTGGCTCGTTGGGCTCCTGGGAGGACTCTATTCATCAGACCTTATCTGAGAGCCCTGATCTCCCCTCTCTCTTCTGCCCTCTGGCCAACCCTATCCCACTCTACCCCCCCCCCCCCCTGTCGCTCCCCCCCTCTCATCCATCTGTCTCGCGCCCTGCTCGTCAACCTCTCCATCTGTCTCTATATCTCTCTCGTCATCTATCTCCTACCTCTGCCTCTCTTTTTACCTTTATACCTTTCCCATTCCACCATTTCTCTCTCTATCCCCACTACAATGTCTCTACTCTTTCACCCTCTATTTCCCCATCTCTCTCCCCCTCTCTGGCTCACCTCTCCCTCTCTCTCTATTTACAATGCAAAAGCAAGAAAAGTACAATATAAATATAGAACAAAAAGACAAATAAGTGAACATTGAAAAAGCATTTAGACTGAGACTAAGCTATTACAAAAAGGGTTTGCATTTTAGTTTGCGTTTTCGATACTTCAATTTTTTAAGTGCATCAATAATTGTATTAAAATAGTCTCTCTCTTGCTCAGTGTCTCTTTATGGTCTCTTTCTGTCTCGCCATTAAACATCCTTCCATACAATTTCAAACAATTAATTTCATATAGCTTTAAGAGCTTTTCATGAGAAATAAACATTCACACTGCCAAAGCAGTGGATGAACAAACTAAAGGTCAAAAAGGTAAAAATGAAGTGAAAC